>NC_134500.1:5161074-5213574 GCF_040206685.1 Ascaphus truei
GTTGGTAACAAATTCCAGTGCACAAATACACAGTTCTATTTTTTGGGTTCATAACATGACTTATTTAACAACGCCTGTTTTTTTTTTTTTGCCACTAAATGTGTACAAAGTTGAAAAAAATAAAGCTGTATTTATTTACATAGTTCATAAATGAGCTAGTTATTCCCTGGGAACCCAATGTAAGTAAGAGAAGGAGCGGCCCTGCGTGTAAAGACACTGACTGAACAATGACACTGAGTGTGACTCAGGGGAGCCTGTCAGCTCCTTGTGACCAAGTGACTTTATCTCCCTGTGCCTCTGGCACCAAAACATAGAGTGTAAGCTCTGCGGCACAGGGACTGTGTGTAACATTCCTGTGTGCTGCGTACTGTACGCTGTACTGTTATTGTAAAGCGCTTTATAAGTTGTTATTATTATTAAGGCCTCGTAATGGTTATATTACACTGGTGGGAAGGTCTCCTACTGTACGACTTTCTTAGTCAATGCTCAAGGAGTTTGTTTCTGTTCCACAGATATGTTTAATATGCCCTGTATCCCTACATCAAACAATAGCTGCTGGTCCCAGTATGTATTCCTGCTTTGATGTCCACAGCCAGAGACCATTTTTAGCTCCTCAGCCCGAGGAGAGCAATGAAATGTCAGTGATTCTGGCCTCTTCCTCAACAACTTGTATTAACCCCTTTGATCCCAGAGACGACCGCACAGCATTACATGTCGCCTACTGAAAATAGATTTCTGTTATTCAGAGTGCAGTATGTCTTGGAATCCATTTTGGATTTGTAAATGGCATTGAGGTCATTCAGTATCCATTCTGTTGCCCCCAGACTCCATTTTGTAGTGTCATTCAGAGGGAACGGCTGAATTGGTAGAAGGATTGTGTTATGTGAGAAAAACACATTTAAGGAAAACAACTGACTTGTAGTCAAGTTAGAACAAGTGAATTGTTTATAGTATATTTTGGGTACAAAATGGAGCCCATCAAGGTTATAGGCTTTGTGGCCAGACTTTTCCAAAGATGAGAATATGTTATGGTTTAATTATATTATTGCCTTATACTAATAAAGCCATACATTGGTTATTCATACGGCAGAGCCAACTATTCCATCGCGAGACCAAGAATGTGTTACCGTGCCCTGTCCGTAGCGTGTTTTAGTTTGGCCTGCACCTGTAGATGAAGCTTTATTGTTATTTTGTCTTACAATAAATACATTAAATGCCAAGAGATCTGTTTTCGGATATTTCATTTGATTGGATAAGAAGAAACAGATGATTACAAGTAAAGGAACAATTCTTTTCGCCCGCTACTTCTTGCATCAAAAGGGGTCTAACGAGAGGTCTGTTCTCCACAACACGCAGTCTGATCTTCACATCCTGTGTTATTAGATATGTGTGTGTGTGTGTGTGTGTGTGTTATATAGATCAGTGGTGCACAATGCCAGTACTCAAAACCCCTCAACAGGTTAGGTTTTTAGGATATCCCTGCTTCAGCAGAGGTTGCTCAGTCTTCGACTCAGCCACTGATTGAGCCACCTATGCTGATGCTGGGATATCCTTAAAACCTGACCTTTTGGGGGGGGCGGGTGGTCTTGAGGACTGGAGTTGAGCCCCCATGATCCAGATAATGAGGAAAGAAAGGGTTGCAGACCTGTCTGAGACGTGAATGTGCTCACACATTGTTATTAGTTACAGAATGTTATAGTTACAACCCCCCCCCCTGCTCTAGTGAAGACCCCCAATGCCCGTCTGTCTGCTCTGGCCCTGAACACACAACATGCGGTTTCCTACAGCCTGATAATATCAGCTTTACCCTTGTGCTGTACTGAGAGCTGAAACAGCTGAATTTAAACCACAGAAGCGTGTCTAAATCCTGAACATGAAGGAGATTTACTTCCCAAACTGATGTGGTACAGAGCGGATATGCCGTGGTTTTCACAGAGTGGCAAATACACATCGGTTTGCTGGCACTTGGGCCTACTGTACGCCTAAAGCTTTAAATCCTTTGCACTAGTGTACGGAAGGGGATATGTTAAAACCTTCAATATTTCAATGGCACATATGGACAGAGCCAGATGTGGGGAAAGGGGAAAAATCAACGTCCAGCTGCATTCCACAACGCTTCTTAGGGAGGAAAAAGATGGATTTCTGGAGGTTAACTGGACAGCTGTTCCCTAATTCCAACTGGCCCTATTTTTAGAATATGCTCTGGAGGCGCGACAGTATCACACATTAAAAGGCGTACTTTGTAAAAGCTGTTGTGTGTCTGGAGGGGGAAAACATCTTGTTCAAATGAGGATCTTTTGTGTCACAACACCACAACACTATTCTCAGAGCGTTTGTGCATCCTTTTATTAGCCGTTGGTAGGTACACTTAATGCTTCTATGTGTTTGCAAACTGCTGCTTGCCGGGAGGGAGGGAGGGAGACTAACTGGTCCCATGGTGATAAAGTTATTTGTTTGATTGCCAGAATTATAGGCATGGAGCAATTAACTCTCTTCTCTAATTCCAATCCTGTTAGTTTACCAAAATGAGGCAAAAGCAACACCACCAAATCATCTCTTGACAGCTAATAAACTGTAGGGTTTTTTTTTTGTGCTCAGTGTCTTACACAAATGTGTTCATTTAAACACAGTCTTCTGCCATTAAAGAAAATGGTCTATGGACCCTCTAACCCAGGGGGGCGCAAACTTTTTTCCCTGCACCCCCCTGCCGGCTGTCCCCTCACTCCCGCGCCCCCCCCAACCCCAACTTACCCGCGCTCCGGCGTAATGACGTCACGTTGCCATAGCAACGTGACGTCACATGACCTCACAGCGTAATTTTGACGCCGCGTTGCCATGGCGACGCAGGGAGGAAGCCGCCGGAGCCACGGTAAGTTAGGTTTACAGAGGCCCTGCAGCTCCCCCGGCACTTAATTTAAGTGCCGTCGGGAAGCGCGCGGGGCCTCTGTAAACCCCGCGCCCCCCGTCGGCACCGCCCCACAGTTTGCGCACCACTGCTCTAACCCAGCGGTGGGCAACTCCAGTCGTCAAGGGCCGCCAACAGTTCAGTTGAGTGGATCAGTCTTTGACTAAGCCACTGATTGCGCCACCTGTGCTGAAGCAGGGATATCCTGAAAACCTGACCTGTTGGTGGCCCTTGAGGACTGGAGTTGCCCATCCCTGCCCTAACCTTTCCAGTGCCTTGGGACAAGCACTTTAATGCACTCAAACTGCATTTCAGGAACACTGAGAAGGGGTTATGGATCCTCACACACTTCATGCGCAATGCAATGATTGAGCTCGAATACTAATATCAGTGCACGTGGAACGGGCTCTTTCAAACAGAGCTGCCATGTGGCTAGCTGCGTTGTTGAGCTGCTGTCTGTCCGTCTCTGCAGTTAAACAGGAAAAGGCTGAAACAGTTCAAATAATAGTGTGTTGTGGAATGGGCTGTGAGTGTGTGCTGTCGGCCCTGTAACCTGCAGGCACACACCTGGTACTGGGTCAGGTTACCGGCAGGTTACCGGCACTGCAGGTCAGGACCTAGCTGATAATACTGTAGCCCTCCGGCTCCCTATTTAGCAAACTAGTTGCTTACATAGGCAGGCGAATATTACATGTCAGTCAGTATTTCTTAAAGGTACAGTACCTCATGTTTTTAGCATCTTCATATTAACTAATGCTTGTAACAGGTGAGATCATTGTTAAAAAGAGAGGTGTACCCGGGCGCTCCTAAAAAAGTGAATGTGTCTCTATGCAAACCGAAGATAACACAAGTGCCCCCAAATGTGTGTGTATCTTAATGCAATGAACAAGTTAAATAACCGTTATAAAATATTGGCAACCTTCACCAAACCGTGAAACAACAGAAAAAGGTAAATGTATCATCATGTTACATCATGTATCAAATGTATCATGTATCATGTTACATCATGTATCAAATGTATCATGTTACATCGTATATCAAATGTTCAACCCTAAAAATGGGCCGTCCTCTGGTCCAGAATGCGATCTCGTTGTCTTCCATGTGGATATATGGAATCAAAATACAAATAATGGTGTATCCAGTAATCAGAAAGTAAACTCCTAACTACAGGTATAAAAATGTGTTAATCCCACTCACAGATTTCCAGTGGGTATATGGGCATATCGGAGATCCACCTCTCTCTGATGGGAGCAATGATAATCCTCCTCAGGGGTTAAAATGCTGGTATCCCATATTTCTCAGAAAATAGGAGAGAGACTCAATGGTGTAGTATATCTACAAAAGTATATTGGACAGATGTACAATACAAAGTATTTCACTCACATTTTGTACATAATTGTGATTCGTGGGAGAGAACTTGGTCGGAGGTATCTGGCGTTCTGCCGGTCTCTGCCTGCTCAGTTCCGCATTCGTCACTTCCTGTGGTGTTGTCACTTCAGGGTGGATGTGGCCATGGTCCGGTCACTTGGCTGCCAGGCCTCTGATCTCCAAATCTCCAGTGATGATTCAACGCGTTTCGCCCAGAGCTTCGTCGGGAATCAGGTTCTCTATGCGCTCCCCTTACCTGGAAGACAACAAGATCATGGTTACCCTAGAATAGTTCTTGTCAACGTGTATTTTAGTGTTCGGTAGCCTCCTGTGCCCCTCAGGAAGGGGGTGGAGGCCCGAGGCTGGATCTGTAGGGGTGAAGAAGTTGGGGCCTGGGGCTAAGGGGAGGGGATATTGGGAAGGGACTCCGGGGGGCCTCACCCTCGTCTGCTCCTCCCCTGGTGAGGATCACGTCCTTTTATTTGTGTCGTTTGTTACATATATGTGTATATATATTGTTGTCTGTGTTGGTTATCTTGTAATAAGTTTTTCTTTAAGAAAAAAGAAGAAGGAATATATATATATAAGGCGACCAGATGTCCGGGTTTTTAGGGCTCAAATTTGTCCCGGTTTTTGCTGGGACAAATATGGTCACGCTAAATATATGTAATGATCAAAGAAGTATCTGGGCAACTGTATTTAATATATATATATATATAAAGAGAATAAATAAGACAATATAAAAAAGTTATCATGGTGTTTTTATTGGTACAGCTGGTGGCGGGTAGTGTTCAGATTGCACGTGGTAAGGATGGATCAGTGGGCGGAGGGTAGTGTTCAGGTTCCACGTGGTAAGGATGGATCAGTGGGCGGAGGGTAGTGTTCAGATTGGACGTGGAAAGGATGGATCAGTGGGCGGAGGGTAGTGTTCAGGTTCCACGTGGTAAGGATGGATCAGTAGGCGGAGGGTAGTGTTCAGATTGGACGTGGAAAGGATGGATCAGTGGGCGGAGGGTAGTGTTCAGGTTCCACGTGGTAAGGATTGATCAGTGGGTGGAGGGTAGTGTTCAGGTTCCACGTGGTAAGGATGGATCAGTGGGCGGAGGGTAGTGTTCAGGTTCCACGTGGTAAGGATTGATCAGTGGACGGGGTTAGTGTTCAGATTGGACGTGGAAAGGATGGATCAGTGGGTGGAGGGTAGTGTTCAGGTTCCACGTGGTAAGGATGGATCAGTGGGTGGAGGGTAGTGTTCAGGTTCCACGTGGTAAGAATTGATCAGTGGACGGGGTTAGTGTTCAGATTGGACGTGGAAAGGATGGATCAGTGGGTGGAGGGTAGTGTTCAGGTTCCACGTGGTAAGGATAGATCAGCGACCCAGTTTATAGAAGGGCGGAGGCGTTGCAGGGCTGTGCTAGAGCAGCCAGTCTGGTGAAGGCCTTCTGGTTTGGACGGTGGTATTGTATATATATTCTGCTTGGCTGGTATGGCCGGTGGGTTCTTGGGCATCATACTGTAGGTGACACAGGTGGGTCATCACATGTGGGTGCAATCTGACGCTGCTATTTGGGATATGTTGTATTAATAAATGCTGGGGCCATTTCACCCCAATTTCTGAGCCTAGTCTTATTGGGAATTGGGGGTGGTTTAGGTACCGAGGGGTTAACTCGAGACCTCCTGAAGTCATGCTTGGAGTTAGGCCAATGCACCTACATTTGAAAAAGTTATTGTACTTACCTTAAACTCTAATAACTGTGGTTAGGAATGTGTTACAAGGCTGAATGCTTTTGAAGTTTTTAGTGCCAATGGGGCTTTTAAGGCAACGCCAGGAGGACCTTCGGGCACTGAAGAGGCAACGTTCTATGTAGATTGATAATCGGGACTGCACCTTGAAACCCTGGGCAGTCAGGAGCCCTTCTGCTAGCTGGGGGTCTAGGGGTCACCATTTCGTATGGATACAGGACAGATCTCCGTGCATCCACAGTGTGTATACATTACAGATTTAATTCCAACTAAAAGCATAAATACAGCTTAATTTCCCATCCCAAATCTCAACATCTGCACCAGAAAGTAAAAGTAGAATTCAATCAGCGGAAGGAGAAGGCGCGTGCTGGAGATGCTAGCGAACCAGATGTTTCAGCTGCAAATAGAAAGCTTTGCAAGCAACATCTGTAATATTTTCCATCTTGTAAAACCAGCCGCTGGTAACAGACTCATTCAATTCCCTACCAACCATACACTCCCGGCTATTTCATGTCATTATGTTTTCTCTTCCCTTTAAGCAAAGGCATATACCAGGAGTGGGCAACTCCAGTCCTCAAAGGCCACCACCAGGTCACGTTTAAAGGATATCCCTGCTTCAGCATAGGTGGCTGAGGCAGGGGTATCCTGGTGGCTCTTGAGGACTGCAGTTGTATACCCCTGGTATATACAGTACCATGCTCAAAAGGGGGCTTTGCAGGTTTTGCAATCTTTGCTTTAACAGTGTAATCCTTTGAGAAAAACACATGAATGCTCTCCGGACTCCGGTATACCTTCCGCCCTATATATTAATACGTGTCCCACACTGTGTGCAAGCAGCCAGGTAGAGATTTGGGGAGTGAAATGAGGGGGTGATCTCAGTCTTCTGTCGGATTAGGAAGAAAGAACAACATACATTTTTCAGCTAATATGGGGAGTTGGTGAATGTGAGGTGCCCAGATTACTACGATACGTGGGTGATTGCTAACCAATAAAACAATAACTCACAGTGAGGATATGACTACCATATTGTGCCCTGCCCAAAAGCCTAGTAAATATCAGAATCTAATAGAAATTAGGCATTTAGTAAGGATAACAGTAAGGTGCATACAATGTTAACATCATCATATTTGTATTACTCGGTTCTGTTTTATTCGGATTGCTCTTCTCACCCAGTTCAGTGTTGGAGGGGTCTGTCACACATTAACAGAAAATTCCTTTATACAAGAATCGTTTTTAAGTTAATTTTAATGCAGGGTTTTGCTGTCCAAAGTAAGTGTCATTGCCCCTTAGGCCGAGGCCCCGCTGCCTCAGTCAGCGTGCCCGCACTGCATGCAGGCGGCGCGTTGAGAGGCAATTGACCGCTACCTGCGGTCCGTAGGGAGCGTGGTTTGAGGAGGGTGGGGGGGCGTGGTTTGAGCGGAGGGCTGCAGCGGGGGTCTCCTGGACTGCAAGAGGGTGCAGCGAGCCCCCACACATGCCCTCTGCTTATTGCTCTCCGTGCTGCTCCTTCTCCCCCCCCCTCGGTCGGTCCATCCGTCCGTCCCCACACACACACGCAACACACACAACATATACACACATACACACAGCCTGCAAAACGGGCACCAGAGGGGGTGGGGGGGAATGCTGCCATGCTGTACTGAGGACAGTGCACATCAGACCTCCCTCCCGTAGCTCTAGACGGCTCCCCAGCTCCCCTCCTCATTGGCTGACCACACCAGGAGCTTGCTTGGGTCGTTGATTAGTCATAGGTTACAGGTTAAGGCTCACTCTCCACTTGTCATAAAATGTGGAATGGAATGTGGGTGTGAAGGTGTCGTTACCTGAACTTGAAGACTTACTACGGTCCACTTTAAAGGAGGGAAGGCGCATCCTCCATGATGATCTGTGGTTGAACAAGGGGGGGGGGAACAACTTGGGGGAGAATACACATCTTATCGTTATAATAATGGGGATGTGGGTTAGGGCGATATAAAAATTCGTAAAATCAATAGAGTCAAAACACCCACAAGAATTAAACAAGATAGCATTGAAACTATTGGAAAGTCTTCTTTCTCTTCAGTTCCATTGTTCTCCTCTTAGGTCGTACGGGACCACAGCGAGCCAGATAAACTATCAAAAACACAGAGGAAATAAGTTTGCAGCAGGCCATAAATTCTGGACCGCCGACATCTTCCTTCATCTGATCGGATTTCAGCCATGGGGAAGGACCCGTTGCACACTCAAGACGGGTTGGTGGACTCGGAAACACCCTAACGGTCGCTTATTTCTCCTTGATGTGGGACTTCCGGCAATCACTCAGACCTCTGGGAACGGTACAATTTCGTGGATGGCCGCTCATGTAGACCTTCCGGGTATCTTAACAAAACTTGCCTCCCGTCTTTATTAACCACAAGTCGGAATGGGAATGCCCATCTGTAGCGGATATCGTTGTCTCGGAGAAGTGCTGTGACTGGGCGGAGGCTTCTTCGTCTTGCGATTGTAGATCTGGAGAGATCTTGGAAAATCTGAATCCTAGAATTCTGAAAGTCCACAAATTCTTGATTCCTGCAGCCTCTTAAAATGTTCTCCTTAGTGATAATGTAATTTTACTATTACTTCCCTGGATTTCCAGGGGTCCATGAACCTTGGGCCCGGGGCTCGGTGTGCTCTATCCATATGCAATGATGGCCTACACCCTGAGAAAGGCAGTATTACTGTCGAAACGTTGGATTCCTTGGCATATTAAACCCCTTTTCATTTGATGATTAAGACCGTGAGCCTGATTCTTCTTCTTCACTGGATCTATTTGGGACATCAGGAGCTCCCCAGAACCAGCGCACCGGCGGTTAAGTACCCCACTTTCACCCTTTTTGTTTGAGTGCGCGCACTACCTTCATTCCATCTATCCATATGCAGATCACTTGTTAGGAGAGACGGGACTATTTGTGTAAATAAATTTATTAAATAGGGTTACAAGTTATCTGGATCAATTTCTTCCAGGATATTTCTTACCCCGAGGTTCTGTCTTCTTTGTCGTCGACATTATCTTTCGGGCTCCTAATTTCGTCGTTGAGCCTGAATAACTCGTCTTCCATTGGATCCTGGCGCTGCATGGATTCTTCGAGTTTATTCTCCAGCTACGTTGTCCGTTCTGCCAGGGTAGAGAGATCTGACCTGAATTCTGCCACAGCTTTGTCCAGGGCCACTTGGAAGACGGGCTGCATCTATTTAAACAGTTCTTTAAGGACATTTGGAGTAATTTGGGTGTTCTCCTCTGTATCTTGTTCCTGGTCCTGCTGATTAAAGTTTTCTCCTTGTTGTTGATGCTGCTGGGGCTGCTGTGGGAGTGCATGCACGCGCAGGCGCCATCTTGAATTTCGGCTGCTGGGGATCCCGTTTTCATTAAAAAAAAAACGGGACACCAGGGGAAGCTGCGTCTTCCTATCCTTCTTGAGAGGCATCGCTGACGGGGTAAGGTATTTTAAATAATTATAGGGCAGTTTGGAGGGCTAAAATGGCCGCAATTGAAGCGGAGCCCACGGAGGAGATCAGAAATCTCCCATCCTCCTAGAGACTGCGTGCGCGCTCCTGAATGATATTTTTAATGTATTGTAATGTAACGAGCATTTTCTATAGCAACCATTTACAAAGTCACATCCCCTTCCGCTTCTGAAACAGGCTCTGGTTTTGAGCCCTGCCCTCTCTCTAGCAGTGCACCAATTGTATCTAGTGACTGCCTGGTCACATGATCTTTCCCACTGAACTTTTCATCTTTGGTCCTCTTCTGACAGCCACTGTCAGTGTCAATGGCACTACAGACATTTAGTGAACCCCCGAGTCGAATCTTCGCCGAACGATCACAGGAGAACAGATCGATCGGTAACTTAGCTAATTACTTATCCTTGTGTGGATTCTATTAATGCGCATATTAAAGGGAAACAAAATTAAAAAAAAAAAAAAAACGTCAGCTTGGACTGCTGTTTTAATTGGATTCATTCTTGCCAGGTGGCTTGTACAGTAAGTTGTGGCTAAAATGGCAGCTAGGTGTGGAGGACACCAAACTATTCATTTTCCTTTACAGATTCAGTAATAGCATAACTCACACGCCCCACCTCTTTTAAACAGCTGTCAGTATGGACCAAGAATGGCCTAATGGGGCTGTCCATTACGTGGGAGAATTACTCTTAAATTCCAATGCTAGTTTCCCATGAGCAAGGGACGTTATTAGGCCTGTACAGTCCCTCTCTATACCATGCATATATACAGTACAGTCCCTCGCTATACCATGCATATATACAGTACAGTCCCTCGCTATACCATGCATATATACAGTACAGTCCCTCGCTATACCATGCATATATACAGTACAGTCCCTCGCTATACCATGCATATATACAGTACAGTCCCTCGCTATACCATGCATATATACAGTACAGTCCTTCGCTATACCATGCATATATACAGTACAGTCCCTCGCTATACCATGCATATATACAGTACAGTCCCTCGCTATACCATGCATATATACAGTACAGTCCTTCGCTATACCATGCATATATACAGTACAGTCCCTCGCTATACCATGCAAATATACAGTACAGTACCTTGCTATACCATGCATTTATACAGTGCAGTCCCTCGCTATACCCAATCATATATACAGTACAGTCCCTCACTATACCATGCATATATACAGTGCCGTCCCTCACTAAACCCATGCATATATACAGTACAGTCCCTTCTATACCATGCATTTATACAGTACAGGCGCTTGTGCTGTACCCATGCATATATACAGTACAGTCCCTCACTATACTCATGCATATATACAGTACAGTCGATCGTCCTATACCCATGCATATAGACAGTACAGGCGCTTGTGCTATACCATGCATATATAAAGTGCAGTCGATCGCGCTATACCCATGCATATATACAGTACAGGCGCTTGTGCTATACCCATGCATATATACAGTGCAGTCGATCGCGCTATACCCATGCATATATACAGTACAGGCGCTATACCCATGCATATATACAGTACAGGCGCTATACCCATGCATATATACAATACAGTCACTCGCTATACCCATGCATATATACAGTACAGTCACTCGCTATACCCATGGGCGTCCGCAGAAATTTTTTCAGGGGGGGGGCATAATTTTAACGGCCAGTGCCCGGCGTAAAAGTGGTGGTGAGTGCACCGTGGCGAGCGACCCTGACCAGCATAAGGGGGGTTTTCCCCGCCATCTCCTATCTCTCCCCCCTCTGTATCTCCAATCTCTTTTCCCCCACTCTGCATCTCCCATCTCTCCCCCCTCTGCATCTCCCATCTCTCCCCCACCTGCATCTCCCATCTCTCCCCCCTGCATCTCCCATCTCTCTCTCCCCCCTGCATCTCCCATCTCTCTCCCCCCCCCTCTGCATCTCCCATCTCTCCCCCTCTGCATTTCCCATCTCTCCCCCCCCTGCATCTCCCATCTCTCTCCCCCCCTGCATCTCCCATCTCTCTCCCCCCCCCCGCATCTCCCATCTCTCCCCCCCCTGCATCTCCCATCTCTCCCCCCTCTGCATCTCCCATCTCTCCCCCCCCTGCATCTCCCATCTCTCTCCCCCCCTCTGCATCTCCCATCTCTCCCCCCCCCCTGCATCTCCCATCTCACGGTGAGAGTGATTAAGGGTGCCGGGGTGCAGGAGGGAGGGCCAGAGGGAGAGTCTGGGTGCCGGATGGGGAGTTAAAGCACGGGAGAGCGGGAGGGCACGTGGCGGCCCCCACCCCTGCCCCCCAACCTCCTCTCACCCCAATCTCCCTCGCCCCCCCCCCCAATCTCCTTTGCCCCCCCAATCTCCCTCTCTCCCCCGCATCTCCATCTCTCCCTGGTCCCACGGGTCCCACCCGTATGCGGCTGCCTACCTCAGGCCGGCGGGCGGTGGCCACGGGTTCAGCAGACGGACGGTGAGGGACGGTGAGGCTGGAACTACAGATGGTTCGAGGTGCCATGGTGCAGGAGGGAGGGCCAGAGGGAAAGTCTGGGTGCCGGATGGGGAGTTAAAGCGTGGGAGAGCGTGGCGGCCCCCACCCCTGCGTGACTGCTGCAGTCCCCGCCCCGGCCTCCCGTCCAATCCCGGGCCGCGGCCCAGCATATTTTATTACGTTAATGCGAGGATCCAGGGGGGGGCAAGTGCCCCCCCTTGCCCCCCCCTGCGGACGCCCATGGCTATACCCATGCATATATACAGTACAGTCACTCGCTATACCCATGCATATATACAGTACAGGCGCTTGAGCTATACCCAAGCATATATACAGTACAGTCCCTTGTTATACCCATGCACAGTGTTCGACAAACCTATACATTTGCTCGCCCCGGGCGAGTGAATTTAACCCCCGGGCGAGTAAATATTGGCCCAAGCAGCACACGTGTGGTACTAGGTGGCGAGTAGATTTTTTTGTGTGGCGAGTAGATTTTTTGGTGATTTGTCAACCACTGCCCATGCATATATACAGTACAGGCGCTTGAGCTATACCCAAGCATATATACAGTACAGTCCCTTGTTATACCCATGCATATATACAGTACAGGCGCTTGCACTATACCCATGCATATATATACAGTACAGGCGCTTGAGCTATACCTATGCAGATACATTCATTCTCTATATTAATTTATAGCGATTATGGCTATACCACTTCCACTAAAATCCAATTTTTTGTTGAGAATGCATTTGTATTATTATTGGATTATTTGTATATAGAGCCAAACCTATATACTGTACATCTCTTTACACTAAGAGGATACAAACACTTTAAAATGACAGGGACCACATATACAATATAGGTATAATGGAGAAACGAGGCATGAACACAGAGCATGGTTGGACGTGAACCTCTATCCCGAGGAGCTTCCAACCTAAGAGGATGTTAGATTTGGTTCACTGGCCTAGAGTTGGGGAGTGTGAATGAATAACCTTTCCGATTGCATTAATGTCTGCAGCACTTAGCCCGTGGGGTAAGTGATCTGTGTTGGTTACCTTGGTTATTGTAACACATTTCCCTTTATTTTTCTTTGCCCTGGGCTCCAGAAACCTAGGGGATTATTCATTAAACTGCGGCACTAAAGTGCGACTTTTTTATGCTGCGGTGTCGCTGATCGGCACTACCACAATTCAAAAAAATAACCTACTTAAGGGTAAATTTGATATAGTCCGATGTGGAATATATGGCAGCATCAGACTGTATAGAATAAGGCTGAGTCCCCGCTGGCGCTGAACGCGCTCATGCTGGGAGAGCGCTCCAAGCATGAGCGTTGGGCGTCCTGCTTGTACGCGCGGGGGAGCCTTGCGGGTAGTTGAGCGTGCAGGTAAGTATAGTTTTTTGTTTACCTAAGCACCGATTGCGGTTGAGCTTGTGTGCACGCACGTGAGCGGGGACTTACATATATCTATATAATGTAAGTCCAAACCGCAAGCGCCGCCCGCTCAGCCGATCAGCGCTAGCGGGGACTTAGCCTAAGGTCCTTAGGCTGCAGTATAATTGGCGCCGAATTTAATTGGATCTATTTAGCTGCACTATAAAAAATGCTTAACCAATAACATCTTACGGTATGCTTGGGACTGCAGCTGCAGCAAGGCACAGCAGTGGTGCGGTTATCTCCGGGTAGGACGCCTCCTGCAGAGCACAGGGCAGCAAAATAACTTTGAGATGAAGGGATGAATCTAACCACACACATTGTAGGAATGTACAAAAAAAAAGGAGTGTGCTATTTTTTAATATTCATTTCCCTACACTGTGTGTTTATCTGATCACAAAGCGTGCGTACCTGCCAAGAATAACAGGGGCTCACAATTACAGAACCGCTCCTTCTCCGACTATCAAAAGGATCAGGATTATTTGAACTCACAGCAATTTGTTTAGACCGTGTGCATGAGGATATGGCTGTGACTGAAAGTCATCTGAGCACTTTTAAAAGTATTGTTCGTAACTCTGTTTAGTACAAACACACGCTAAGGTGAATAAACTAGTTCACATGGCATTAACATCCTTTTTCCCCCCTTCACTCCTGTGCCATAATGTGTCTGCAAAGTAACGAGTCACAGGTACCTCTGGTATAGATAATAACTTTATTTTGTTGTGTGGACTTTTTTTTATATAGTGTCAATGAACTTACTGTTTCCTCATTTTGTTTCGTCGACATAGAGAAGAGGATATGTGCGTAAGCTTAGGCTAACGAAGAAAGAATTGTTTTGATGGTGTTGTTCACGGCCTAATTATTATATGCTTATAATAAAGATGTATTATCCCCTATCCTGAACTCGCCAGGAGTAATTCTATACTTTATTCCTCCTCTATCAGCAGGGGCTTGGGGAAGTATTTCCTATACGAGTCGGGATTTCCGCATTTATATTCTACGGCTGCGATTATAAAGCCGGCGTGCGTGTGACTGCGTGATGTCGCGTGCGCATGGCGCCAAGCCAAACATGCGCTGGAGGCGTGGCCGTGACGTCACGTGAGCGGTTCCGCCTCATTGGCTGAACTGCTCACCTGACGTCGCCGTGGCATTGCAAGAACAATTCCAAATGCATTTAAAAAAATGCTGTGTGCGCCTTCATTGCTCTCCATTAGTTTGTTTCCGGTGGCGTCCAGCGTCGCGCGCATGTGCGCTGCCACTATGATCGCGGCCTAATACAGGGTTGCTAACCTCCAGTCCTCAAGCCCCCCCACCCCCCAACAGGTCAGGTTGAGGATATCCCTGCTTCAGCACAGGTGGCTCAATCAGTCCCTGTTTCAGCACAGGTGGCTCAATCAGCCCCTGAATTAGCACAGGTTGCTCAATCAGTCTCTGCTTCAGCACAGGTGGCTCAGTCAGTCTCTGCTTCAGCACAGGTGGCTCAATCAGAGGCTCTGATTGAGCACCTGTGCTAACGCTGGGATATCCTGAAAACCTGACCTGTTGGGGGGGAGCTTGAGGACTGGACTTGAGCCCCCTGTTCCAATGGAAAGTGGCGATCCTTTCTGCCGTGCTCCTCCCAATCATCTCGTCACAAATAAATCTGCCAGATCTGATTTCGGCGACAAACTATCCGGGGGAAATGTAAGGACCCCGTAATAACCAGCTCCCTAAATGTGACATGGATACACACCGCTGAGAGGCGGGTACACACCGCTGAGAGGCGGGTACACACCGCTGAGAGGCGGGTACACTCCGGGTCCCGGGTAGGGCAGGAAATCTTTCTCGTCTGACAGCAGAGAGAATTCTCACCCTATATACAGTCTCTGTTCATTCCCGGTCTCTCCCCTTATTCTATTTAATAATAAACATTCGGTTTAAAGGATTTTTCTGTTTTTGTAGAAAGCGAAATGATTCAGCGGGATTAGCCCAGACAATTTGTTTAATTACAGTACATCCCTGGGCTTTTATATGGTTTTGTAATAGGACATGTGGTTTTATTGGCAGTTAGACACTGCAGGAGTTGGCTTACCTTCAGAGAATTCCCTACCAGCAGCCGTATCACTGTGTATCGAGGCGTTAACGCTTTCAGAGCTGGAGAACCCTCACAAGTAGCAGTGCTCATTCATTGAACATTCTTTAGGCAATAAATACCCTGTATTCTATGCAAGTGCTGAGTATGTTTACGTGTTTGTAATTCATCTAACAGTGCTGGCAAAAATAGAAAGCCAGGTTTTTTTTTACATGTTCAATTCTCTTTTTAAAAATCATAAAAGAGGCATTTAATCACAGGTCTCCTTCCTATTAATGCTACAGGAGAAAGATGCCGTTATTCTGCAAAGGGGTAAAAAGACAGCATATTTATCAAATATAAATATATCTGCAACTATCTCTGGAGAGCTACAGTAAAAAAATAAAAGAACAGGCTACACGCGTGTAATAACACAAATAATATGTATGTATGAAACCTGAGTATGGAGCAGGGGTTCTAGTAATTGGATAAGTGGGCTTTAAAAGGCAGTAGTAGAGCTTTATAATATTTACCACTTGCTGATCCCTATAAATTTCTAAGTACAATATAATATAAAAATAATATACAATATTTTTTCTTGGCTATAAGAACAGAACTGGGACGGATCATCGCTGGAATGCAGGAATATACATTATACTGTGTCCAAGCGTCCTCATCGTATGACTGGAGCAGCCGCGTCACGTGGCGGTCCAGATTCAACACCCACCCTCGGGGGAGAAAAATGGCTCCCAGCAATGACCCTTATGGTGAGACGATCGTTAATGGCGACATCTCTGCAACACACATTGTTGGAATGAGCTGACCACAACACAAATAGCTGCTGGACAAATAGCCCCCACAATCCTTATTGTCACTGGGGCTTTGGATTTCAGTGTAAATATTGGTGGGGTTTCTCCTGTCCTCGTCGCACAAGTAAATGTGGCTTAATTGGGACTGAACCATTAAAGTGTTTTGCAACCTTCAATGAATGTACTCAGAATAAACTGACCGCTCTTTTCAGACAGATAGGCGTTAGGGGTGTGCAGCAGGTACAGTATTTCAGCGGGTGCCTTTTCATTATGTTATTTAATAATTACAAATAACATTTATATGGCGGTAAAATACGCACCAATCATTAAGAATGGAAATCTTTTCATATTTTGATACTCTGTACAGCAAAGAAAATTCCGCTTGTGAGCACTTTCACATGTCTCACACCCTGCCTTTCCCCATTATCTCTTAGCATACAATACTTCCACTGCAGCTAGAGGGATTCTGGGAAATTACATGACCTTTTTGCTTCTAATCCATTTTAACATGGGACCCCATATGCCTGCCGCATCACACATCTTTTCAGCACAGCTTGGGTTAAAGAAGTGCAAAGCCAGCAACCCTACTGACATTTTGGGATATTCTGTAGGAAGAGAGGGTGCTTATCCATAAACCTGCAGTGTTACTTTGATCCCCTAAAGTTTTCATGCTCTTTAGCCACCAGGGGGAGCAGCTCACCAGCACAAATACTGCCTATTCCGAGCACTGCTAACTCTCCTAGGATCCAGGATGGAGCTCTCTCAGGTTAAACCATGCAGCTGACAGAAAAGAACCCTGATTAGATCAGTTCTAGCAGTTAGATGCGAGACTGACACAGACATTACTGCTTGTGCAAGATAATCATATCTATGTACCGTATCTATTTACAGAAGGGAAAACATTCAAAGTTTGAATAAGCTATTTATGGATATATTTTTTTCCCCCAGCCTTTATTTTGTTAAACTATCCAGTTTCCCAGCTTTAGAACAGCTGTTAGAATAATTATCTGAATGCAAAAATGATACATTTATAGAGCCAATCAGGCGTTGACTTGTTCTGTGTTTGCCCATTCGCACGCTCGTGTTCCAGAGCCCAAGAGAAGAAAAAAAATTACATTTCAGGGAATAAGTAGCACATCTGCCACCTTTTAAAGTCTAATCCGTAATGCACAAGCATTCTTCTGTAGTGTAGGATTTGGGGGTGTACAAAATGGCTGCTAACGTATGTTTACCAAGCACCTGCGTATTGCACTACGCAGAACCGGGGGAAGGGGAGAGTGAAAACACGAGGCATGATGGGAGAGAAACGCTGGTGTTCCGCTCTGCTGCGCTTCACCAAGGGCGCAGCAGGTGGTACGCGCTCCTTTTCTCTTGGCGTGATGGGCAGCTTGGCCACCTCCAGGAGGAGTGATCGTGGTAAGATCAGGGGGAGGTAGGGAGCCTTTAAACTAGTAACGTTGAAATTCCCGAGGTTGGGTGCAGCCCAGGACAGGTTCCGTGTTCCTATTTAACATGCTAGTAAAGAGGCAGTCCAAGCGTGAAATGTTTTATTTTTAACATAGGATTCATGCTTGGTGGTCTCCAGAGCTGGACCCCATTAATTTCCACTGAGGGGACCCCCTGCTGCCGAAGATACAGACCTCTGTAGGGGGCTGGTAACCACTCGGCTAGCAGGGTTCATGTAATGGCGGGGTTTCAACGCTCCCGCGCCCTGCGGGTCAATAGGAAGCTGTGACGTCTCTGGACGTGTATGTGTATACCGGTATTACCTCTCTGGGCGTGTATGTGTATACCGGTATTACCTCTCTGGGCATGTATGTGTATACCGGTATTACCTCTCTGGACGTCTATGTGTATACCTGTATTACCTCTCTGGGCGTGTATGTGTATACCGGTATTACCTCTCTGGGCGTGTATGTGTATACCGGTATTAACTCTCTGGGCGTGTATGTGTATACCGGTATTACCTCTCTGGGTGTGTATGTGTATACCGGTATTACCTCTCTGGACGTGTATGTGTATACCGGTATTACCTCTCTGGGCGTGTATGTGTATACCGGTATTAACTCTCTGGGCGTGTATGTGTATACCGGTATTACCTCTCTGGGTGTGTATGTGTATACCGGTATTAACTCTCTGGGTGTGTATGTGTATACCGGTATTACCTCCCTGGGCGTGTATGTGTATACCGGTATTACCTCTCTGGGCGTGTATGTGTATACCGGTATTACCTCTCTGGGCGTGTATGTGTATACCGTTATTACCTCTCTGGGCATGTACGTGTATACCGGTATTACCTCTCTGGGCGTGTATGTGTATACCGGTATTACCTCTCTGGACGTGTGTGTGTATACCGTTATTACCTCTCTGGGCGTGTATGTGTATACCGGTATTACCTCTCTGGGCGTGTATGTGTATACCGGTATTACCTCTCTGGGCGTGTATGTATATACCGGTATTACCTCTCTGGGCGTGTATGTGTATACCGTTATTACCTTTCTGGGCGTGTATGTGTATACCGGTATTACCTCTCTGGACGTGTGTGTGTATACCGGTATTACCTCTCTGGGCGTGTATGTGTATACCGGTATTACCTCTCTGGACATGTATGTGTATACCGGTATTACCTCTCTGGACGTGTATGTGTATACCGGTATTACCTCTCTGGGCGTGTACGTGTATACCGGTATTACTTCTCTGAACGTGTATGTGTATACCGGTATTACCTCTCTGGGCATGTACGTGTATACCGGTATTACCTCTCTGGGCGTGTATGTGTATACCGGTATTACCTCTCTGGGCGTGTATGTGTATACCGGTATTACCTCTCTGGGCGTGTATGTGTATACCGGTATTACCTCTCTGGGCGTGTATGTGTATACCGTTATTACCTCTCTGGGCATGTACGTGTATACCGGTACTACCTCTCTGGGCGTGTATGTGTATACCGGTATTACCTCTCTGGACGTGTGTGTGTATACCGTTATTACCTCTCTGGGCGTGTATGTGTATACCGGTATTACCTCTCTGGGCGTGTATGTGTATACCGGTATTACCTCTCTGGGCGTGTATGTATATACCGGTATTACCTCTCTGAGCTTGTATGTGTATACCGTTATTACCTTTCTGGGCGTGTATGTGTATACCGGTATTACCTCTCTGGACGTGTGTGTGTATACCGGTATTACCTCTCTGGGCGTGTATGTGTATACCGGTATTACCTCTCTGGACGTGTATGTGTATACCGGTATTACCTCTCTGGACGTGTATGTGTATACCGGTATTACCTCTCTGGGTGTGAATGTGTATACCGGTATTACCTCTCTGGGCATGTATGTGTATTCCGGTATTACCTCTCTGAGAGTGTATGTGTATACCGGTATTACCTCTCTGGGCGTGCATGTGTATACCGGTATTACCTCTCTGGGTGTGAATGTGTATACCGGTATTACCTCTCTGGGCATGTATGTGTATTCCGGTATTACCTCTCTGAGAGTGTATGTGTATACCGGTATTACCTCTCTGGGCGTGCATGTGTATACCGGTATTACCTCTCTGGGTGTGTATGTGTATACCGGTATTACCTCTCTGGGTGTGTATGTGTATACCGGTATTACCTCTCTGGGCGTGTATGTGTATACCGGTATTACTTCTCTGGGCGTGTATGTGTCCGGTATTACCTCTCTGGGCGTGTATGTGTCCGGTATTACCTCTCTGGGCGTGTATGTGTATACCGGTATTACCCCTCTGGGCGAGTATGTGTATACCGGTATTACCTCTCTGAGCGTGTATGTGTATACCGGTATTACCTCTCTGGGCGTGTATGTGTATACCGGTATTACCTCTCTGGGCGTGTATTTGTATACCGGTATTACCTCTCTGGGCGTGTATGTGTATACCGGTATTACCCTTCTGGGCTTGTATGTGTATACCGGTATTACCTCTCTGGGCGTGTATGTGTATACCGGTATTACCTCTCTGGGCGTGTATGTGTATACCGGTATTACCTCTCTGGGTGTGTATGTGTATACCGGTATTACCTCTGGGCGTGTATGTGTATACGGTATTACCTCTCTGGGCGTGTATACTGGTATTACCTGCCTGGGTGTATATGTGTATACCAGTATTACCTCTCTGGGCGTGTACGTGTATACCGGTATTACCTCTCTGGACGTGTATGTGTATACCGGTATTATCTCTCTGGGCGTGTATGTGTCCGGTATTACCTCTCTGGGCGTGTATGTGTATACCGGTATTACCTCTCTGGGCGTGTATGTGTATACCGGTATTACCTCTCTGGACGTGTATGTGTCCGGTATTACCTCTCTGGGCGTGTATGTGTATACGGGTATTACCTCTCTGGGCGTGTATGTGTATACCGGTATTACCTCTCTGGGCGTGTATGTGTATACCGGTATTACCTCTCTGGGCGTGTATGTGTATACCGGTATTACCTCTCTGGGCGTGTATGTGTATACCGGTATTACCTCTCTGGGCGTGTGTGTGTATACCGGTATTACCTCTCTGAGCGTGTATGTGTATACCGGTATTACCTCTCTGGGCGTGTATGTGTATACCGGTATTACCTCTCTGGTCGTGTATGTGTATACCGGTATTACCTCTCTGGGCGTGTATGTGTATACCGGTATTACCTCTCTGGGCGTTTATGTGTATACCAGTATTACCTCTCTGGGCGTGTATGTGTATACCTTTATTACCTCTCTGGGTGTGTATGTGTATACCGGTATTACCTCTCTAGCCGTGTATGTGTATACCGGTATTACCTCTCTGGGCGTGTGTGTGTATACCGGTATTACCTCTCTGGGCGTGTGTGTGTATACCGGTATTACCTCTCTGGGCGTGTATGTGTATACTGGTATTACTTCTCTGGGCGTGTATGTGTATACCGGTATTACCTCTCTGGGTGTGTATGTGTATACCGGTATTACCTCTCTGGGCGTGTATGTGTATACCGGTATTACCTCTCTGGGCGTGTATGTGTATACCTGTATTACCTCTCTTGTCGTGTATGTGTATACCGGTATTACCTCTCTGGGCGTGTATGTGTATACCGGTATTACCTCTCTGGGCGTGTATGTGTATACGGTATTATCTCTCTGGGTGTGTATGTGTATACCGGTATTAACTCTCTGGGCGTGTATGTGTATATGGTATTATCTCTCTGGGCGTGTATGTGTATACCGGTATTACCTCTCTGGGCGTGTATGTGTATACCGGTATTACCTCTCTTGGCGTGTATGTGTATAGCGGTATTACCTCTCTTGGCGTGTATGTGTATAGCGGTATTACCTCTCTTGGCGTGTATGTTTATACCGGTATTACCTCTGGCCGTATATGTGTATACCGGTATTACCTCTCTGGGCGTGTATGTGTATACCGGTATTACCTCTCTGGCCGTATATGTGTATACTAGTATTACCTCTCTGTCCATGTATGTGTGTACCGGTATTAACTCTCTGGGCGTGTATGTGTATACCAGTATTACCTCTCTGGGCGTGTATGTGTATACCGGTATTACCTCTCTGGACATGTATGTGGATACCGGTATTACCTCTCTGGGTGTGTATGTGAATACCGGTATTACCTCTCTGGGCGTGTATGTGTATACCGGTATTACCTCTCTGGGCGTGTATGTGTATACCGGTATTACCTCTCTGGGCATGTATGTGTATACCGGTATTACCTCTCTGGACGTCTATGTGTATACCTGTATTACCTCTCTGGGCGTGTATGTGTATACCGGTATTACCTCTCTGGGCGTGTATGTGTATACCGGTATTAACTCTCTGGGCGTGTATGTGTATACCGGTATTACCTCTCTGGGTGTGTATGTGTATACCGGTATTACCTCTCTGGACGTGTATGTGTATACCGGTATTACCTCTCTGGGCGTGTATGTGTATACCGGTATTAACTCTCTGGGCGTGTATGTGTATACCGGTATTACCTCTCTGGGTGTGTATGTGTATACCGGTATTAACTCTCTGGGTGTGTATGTGTATACCGGTATTACCTCCCTGGGCGTGTATGTGTATACCGGTATTACCTCTCTGGGCGTGTATGTGTATACCGGTATTACCTCTCTGGGCGTGTATGTGTATACCGTTATTACCTCTCTGGGCATGTACGTGTATACCGGTATTACCTCTCTGGGCGTGTATGTGTATACCGGTATTACCTCTCTGGACGTGTGTGTGTATACCGTTATTACCTCTCTGGGCGTGTATGTGTATACCGGTATTACCTCTCTGGGCGTGTATGTGTATACCGGTATTACCTCTCTGGGCGTGTATGTATATACCGGTATTACCTCTCTGGGCGTGTATGTGTATACCGTTATTACCTTTCTGGGCGTGTATGTGTATACCGGTATTACCTCTCTGGACGTGTGTGTGTATACCGGTATTACCTCTCTGGGCGTGTATGTGTATACCGGTATTACCTCTCTGGACATGTATGTGTATACCGGTATTACCTCTCTGGACGTGTATGTGTATACCGGTATTACCTCTCTGGGCGTGTACGTGTATACCGGTATTACTTCTCTGAACGTGTATGTGTATACCGGTATTACCTCTCTGGGCATGTACGTGTATACCGGTATTACCTCTCTGGGCGTGTATGTGTATACCGGTATTACCTCTCTGGGCGTGTATGTGTATACCGGTATTACCTCTCTGGGCGTGTATGTGTATACCGGTATTACCTCTCTGGGCGTGTATGTGTATACCGTTATTACCTCTCTGGGCATGTACGTGTATACCGGTACTACCTCTCTGGGCGTGTATGTGTATACCGGTATTACCTCTCTGGACGTGTGTGTGTATACCGTTATTACCTCTCTGGGCGTGTATGTGTATACCGGTATTACCTCTCTGGGCGTGTATGTGTATACCGGTATTACCTCTCTGGGCGTGTATGTATATACCGGTATTACCTCTCTGAGCTTGTATGTGTATACCGTTATTACCTTTCTGGGCGTGTATGTGTATACCGGTATTACCTCTCTGGACGTGTGTGTGTATACCGGTATTACCTCTCTGGGCGTGTATGTGTATACCGGTATTACCTCTCTGGACGTGTATGTGTATACCGGTATTACCTCTCTGGACGTGTATGTGTATACCGGTATTACCTCTCTGGGTGTGAATGTGTATACCGGTATTACCTCTCTGGGCATGTATGTGTATTCCGGTATTACCTCTCTGAGAGTGTATGTGTATACCGGTATTACCTCTCTGGGCGTGCATGTGTATACCGGTATTACCTCTCTGGGTGTGAATGTGTATACCGGTATTACCTCTCTGGGCATGTATGTGTATTCCGGTATTACCTCTCTGAGAGTGTATGTGTATACCGGTATTACCTCTCTGGGCGTGCATGTGTATACCGGTATTACCTCTCTGGGTGTGTATGTGTATACCGGTATTACCTCTCTGGGTGTGTATGTGTATACCGGTATTACCTCTCTGGGCGTGTATGTGTATACCGGTATTACTTCTCTGGGCGTGTATGTGTCCGGTATTACCTCTCTGGGCGTGTATGTGTCCGGTATTACCTCTCTGGGCGTGTATGTGTATACCGGTATTACCCCTCTGGGCGAGTATGTGTATACCGGTATTACCTCTCTGAGCGTGTATGTGTATACCGGTATTACCTCTCTGGGCGTGTATGTGTATACCGGTATTACCTCTCTGGGCGTGTATTTGTATACCGGTATTACCTCTCTGGGCGTGTATGTGTATACCGGTATTACCCTTCTGGGCTTGTATGTGTATACCGGTATTACCTCTCTGGGCGTGTATGTGTATACCGGTATTACCTCTCTGGGCGTGTATGTGTATACCGGTATTACCTCTCTGGGTGTGTATGTGTATACCGGTATTACCTCTGGGCGTGTATGTGTATACGGTATTACCTCTCTGGGCGTGTATACTGGTATTACCTGCCTGGGTGTATATGTGTATACCAGTATTACCTCTCTGGGCGTGTACGTGTATACCGGTATTACCTCTCTGGACGTGTATGTGTATACCGGTATTATCTCTCTGGGCGTGTATGTGTCCGGTATTACCTCTCTGGGCGTGTATGTGTATACCGGTATTACCTCTCTGGGCGTGTATGTGTATACCGGTATTACCTCTCTGGACGTGTATGTGTCCGGTATTACCTCTCTGGGCGTGTATGTGTATACGGGTATTACCTCTCTGGGCGTGTATGTGTATACCGGTATTACCTCTCTGGGCGTGTATGTGTATACCGGTATTACCTCTCTGGGCGTGTATGTGTATACCGGTATTACCTCTCTGGGCGTGTATGTGTATACCGGTATTACCTCTCTGGGCGTGTGTGTGTATACCGGTATTACCTCTCTGAGCGTGTATGTGTATACCGGTATTACCTCTCTGGGCGTGTATGTGTATACCGGTATTACCTCTCTGGTCGTGTATGTGTATACCGGTATTACCTCTCTGGGCGTGTATGTGTATACCGGTATTACCTCTCTGGGCGTTTATGTGTATACCAGTATTACCTCTCTGGGCGTGTATGTGTATACCTTTATTACCTCTCTGGGTGTGTATGTGTATACCGGTATTACCTCTCTAGCCGTGTATGTGTATACCGGTATTACCTCTCTGGGCGTGTGTGTGTATACCGGTATTACCTCTCTGGGCGTGTGTGTGTATACCGGTATTACCTCTCTGGGCGTGTATGTGTATACTGGTATTACTTCTCTGGGCGTGTATGTGTATACCGGTATTACCTCTCTGGGTGTGTATGTGTATACCGGTATTACCTCTCTGGGCGTGTATGTGTATACCGGTATTACCTCTCTGGGCGTGTATGTGTATACCTGTATTACCTCTCTTGTCGTGTATGTGTATACCGGTATTACCTCTCTGGGCGTGTATGTGTATACCGGTATTACCTCTCTGGGCGTGTATGTGTATACGGTATTATCTCTCTGGGTGTGTATGTGTATACCGGTATTAACTCTCTGGGCGTGTATGTGTATATGGTATTATCTCTCTGGGCGTGTATGTGTATACCGGTATTACCTCTCTGGGCGTGTATGTGTATACCGGTATTACCTCTCTTGGCGTGTATGTGTATAGCGGTATTACCTCTCTTGGCGTGTATGTGTATAGCGGTATTACCTCTCTTGGCGTGTATGTTTATACCGGTATTACCTCTGGCCGTATATGTGTATACCGGTATTACCTCTCTGGGCGTGTATGTGTATACCGGTATTACCTCTCTGGCCGTATATGTGTATACTAGTATTACCTCTCTGTCCATGTATGTGTGTACCGGTATTAACTCTCTGGGCGTGTATGTGTATACCAGTATTACCTCTCTGGGCGTGTATGTGTATACCGGTATTACCTCTCTGGACATGTATGTGGATACCGGTATTACCTCTCTGGGTGTGTATGTGAATACCGGTATTACCTCTCTGGGCGTGTATGTGTATACCGGTATTACCTCTCTGGGCGTGTATGTGTATACCGGTATTACCTCTCTTGGCGTGTATGTGTATACCGGTATTACCTCTCTGGGCGTGTATGTGTATACCGGTATTACCTCTCTGGACATGCATGTGGATATCGGTATTACCTCTCTGGACGTGTATGTGTATACCGGTATTACCTCTCTGGGCGTGTATGTGTATACCGGTATTACCTCTCTGGGCGTGTATGTGTATACCGGTATTACCTCTCAGGACATGTATGTGTATACCAGTATTACCTCTCTGGGCGTGTATGTGTATACCGGTATTACCTCTCTGGGCGTGTATGTGTATACCGGTATTACCTCTCAGGACATGTATGTGTATACCGGTATTACCTCTCTGGGCGTGTATGTGTATACCGGTATTACCTCTCAGGACATGTATGTGTATACCGGTATTACCTCTCTGTACATGTATGTGTATACCGGTATTACCTCTCTGGGCGTGTATGTGTATACCGGTATTACCTCTCAGGACATGTATGTGTATACCGGTATTACCTCTCTGGGCGTATATGTGTATACCGGTATTACCTCTCTGGACATGTATGTGTATACCGGTATTACCTCTCTGGGCGTGTATGTGTATACCGGTATTACCTCTCTGGCCGTATATGTGTGTACCGGTATTACCTCTCTGGGCGTGTATGTGTATACCGGTATTACCTCTTGAGACATAGTGACCTGACCAGCTTGGGGGACCGCGGGATTTCCCCAGGCAGGGGGAGAGCAGGTCTGCTGCTAGGGGGCTGGGCAGCTTCCTCCATCCTGATTGGCAGCTGCTGGGTAATGCCACCAATCTGGAAAAGGTGTCAGGAGCCTGGGGTGGGACCAACAAGAGGAGGAAACAGCATGGAGAGGGGAGGTCCATGTGTGCCTGGAGCGCGTCACCATTCACTGTTGTGTCCTGTATTTTTGGAAAAGCCCCCTGGTAACCCTAGTTCACCCTGTTGAATCTGCTCCCTGACCTAATACTGGAAGAGACTGAGTTTTAGGAAAATAATAGAAAATAAAAAGGGTAAAATCATCATTTGTAAACTTCACCCCAGACCCTAAAGAATATGGAGAGCGATCCTTTTTAAAGGTAAAAAAAAAAAAACATTTAGCTCTCAGTATTAATCTTTTTACATTTCTTCTTAGAATTCCTATAATGAGCATTTAATTATTTGACAACCTAATATTATTTCTTGTGAGAGGAGCAGCAGCTATTTATTACATGTGATCCTAATAAAATCAAACAAACATTGGATTCTCACAAAGTGTATACTTAGAGAAATTAAAGTAAAGGAGGTGATCCATACACCCCAGAGAAAAGACAGATAGAAATGAATGCTAGACCGATAGAATATTTCAGCTCTGTACTTAACTCTCTACTTAATTCAGTTTACATGTTTTAACCTAATTAAGCCTGGTGTGTTGAGTTCTTCTAATTGATTTTGCTGTGTGATTGTTTCCAAGTGAAAATAAAGCACATTCTTTCTTTACGGGTGGTCTTAGGAAAATTAGGGAATTATTGGCTTGGTTTAAATCATTAAAAATTGGGAATCAATATTTACTTTGGACCCATGCAAGGTACATTCCTGCAAAGTGTGGGGATAATTAGGGGAAATCTCGAGGCGTGTCTTTATTGTGTTATACGGTGTGATAAGATCACAAGCTGAGATGTGTTATTTATACGAGGTGCAGACGGGATTGCAGTGCGTCATTACTATGCAGCGCAGGGTCCTCGGGCTGTTATGAATAGCCAATAGATGCATACATAAGCACATCATCAATAAATAACTAGAGGGATTTTGCCCTAGGAGAAGATGGTGGAAATGTACAGTTCCTCTGTGCTGAAGTTGCAGTTAAACTGTATACTTTATACTTGGTCATGCAGCAAAGTGAGATTTGAATACAATTATAGAAAGTAATAAAATAGCTGCCTATTTATATTTTCTCACAACCTATTTTTCAACCAGGCGCACTGGATCAGTACCACAATGGCATGTTTGGGTCAAACTCTGCTTAGTGAGGTTTTAGCCGCAGAGATCCACTCCAGCAGCCAATGTAATGGTAGTATCTTGCCCCTGAGCATGTCCTGCTCTCTGAAGATGTGTTGCTTCTAGCATCCTCAGGTGCTGCATGGTAAACTCTAGACTGCACTGGGCTCTGGGGAGAGCTTCATTTTAACCTCCCTGAACATTTCATATTTCAGACGCTTATGTCTCCTGAATGAAGCATCAGATTTGAAAAATGGAGACCGGGTTGGAATGGACAAAAAGAGATCTCTTACGGGAGAAAACATGGCTATAGGGTGGTGTCGTCTGCTTAACCCTTTGAGTGCCTCGTGACGTAGGCACCCTGGTGATGGGTCTGGCACTCCAGGGACCCCGTTACGTAGTGGCTACTTCATGGGCTTTTCAGTCCCTGTTTTCTAGGGTGTGGAGTAGTGATGTTGTACCGGGTCCACAAAATGAGCAAGTAACCGGCCGGGTAGTTTTGGCTTATCTACAGCCGGCGGTGGAGAGTGTGGAGCACTGCGGCGGAGGCTGAGGAGGACCACGGCGACATCCTGGTGGCGGTGGGAGCAGCGGAAGACATCCTTCAGGCGGTGGGAGCAGCGGAAGACATCCTTCACAGCCGGTGCCGGTGGGAGCAGAGGAACATGTGACCGGAGCAGGAGCGTTACTATTGGACAGCCGGGGAGGAGTGCGACTTCCGACTTCGGGTGCAGCTGCTTAGCTGGCCGACGCACATCTGGAAGGGGGGATTCCCCCCGACTCTCATTCTGTGGGCCCCAGGTAATCACACTATGCTCCCTTACCCATTACCCCCCTTTTACCGCCAGGCCCTGTACCCCCTTATACACACACCTCCTTACACCCCCCCCCCCCCCTTGCTGCTCATACCCCGCCCTCCCCCAGTGCGGGGGACACACAACACGACCTGCTCCAAATGTTTGTCAGGGCCCAATGATTTCGGTTGGCGGCCCTGATCACTCAAAGGGTTAAAGCAAGCAATATTAATCGTGCTGTTCACAGACGGATCTAGAGGCAGAAAAGGAACAGTTCTTGGATACTATATATCCAGAATGAAAGCCATCCTCAGAGTTGTTACATTGCTTAATGCTTCACGTAGGACTGAAGCTTAAACTGAAAGTTGCTGTGTAAACAAGAATGTTACTTTGTGTTGTGCTCAAGTGATAAACTTTGCATGTTGCATACTAATTCTTCCCAGTTAGCATATCATGAGCCAGGAAACCCGCACACTGAGAGACCTGACTGTTCTTACACTACATTAGCCACATAACCAATGCTGCCCATTCTCAGCCTTTAATTGAGAGCAGATTAAACACCAACGTATATTAAAAAAGATCCCCCCTAAAGTAATAGATGAAATAAAGTAATTTATGAAAATGAAATGCAGCTGTACCGTTAGGAACCATCATTCTCCTTAAGCCAGTGCGGATGCATTTGATTCCTTGTATTATCTGCTATTTACATATCTCAATCGAAGATCTGATTTATTTACATATTTTCCTTATATTTTTACGGGTGACCCAGTGTTTGACAGAGATCTGATCTGAATTTTTGGATTTCCACTGAGTTTGAAATTGATAAAATAAACACGGATCGCCTCTGGATCCTCTCTCGCTGGCGGATATCCTGTGTTTTGTATAAGGAGTGGCATCACATAACCAGCCTCTTTATACAGGTTGTAAAACATACAGAACACCTACAAGCTCATATTGAACCCCCAAAATAACCACAACATATATATAAGCATATAAGTGTCACAGAGGAGTGCTACTGAGCATGGCAATATATATTTAAAACCAGAGACAGAACATGAAACACAGTCAGAGCTCAGTACACATCCAATGAAACTTATACATGGTACAGTGCCTAAATATATATGTATAGATATCTATTAAATAAAAAGGTCTTTTAGTTTAACATTTTGGCCAAAGTGTTGTAAGCCCTTGAGCCACTACACGGCAGTCCACATCTCAAGGGTACCTAACACTAATATAAATTCTTAATAACCTGTACATTACCAGGAAGAATGATTTATAATAAATCTGTCAAAATTAGTTGCATAGTTCTAAGTCTGATTGAAGCTTTTATTAACCTGTACATTACCAGGAAAAGCACTCTGTATTAGATTTGTCACAATCAAACTGCAAGCAAGCAAGTTCCCCTGAGAGTGGGAGATGCTATGGAGTGAGCTTTTAACCATTTAAATGTGGGAGGGGGTGAGCTTCAACTAGGTAGGAGGAGCCACCCTCCAATCAGCTAAGACCAGCTGAACAAGAATTATAAAACATACAGACACCTACAAGCTCATATTGAACCCCCAAAATAACCACAACATATATATAAGCATATAAGTGTCACAGAGGAGTGCTACTGAGCATGGCAATATATATTTAAAACCAGAGACAGAACATGAAACACAGACAGAGCTCAGTGCACATCCAGTGAAACTTATACACGGTACAGTGCCTAAATATATATGTATAGATCTCTATTAAATAAAATGGTCTTACAACACTTTGGCCAAAATGTTAACCTAAAAGACCATTTTATTTAAATCTTTATACAGGTTGTTAGACTGACATGAAATATGATAACACAAGCTGTATGTTGCTTCATATATTTCATATCACGGATATGTTTTAGTTAAAGTAGTCATGAGTATGACCATGTAATGCTTTGTCTTCTTAAATAACAGAGACATATAGAAAATTGTTGTCACATCCAATATTTATGGAAACTGGTCTACACTACCCTTTCATGATGTAATGCAACCCCTCCAAATACTAGCATAGACCACTACAGTATTCTGAGAAGTAACACTCATGGTAGATTGGAGAGAAGGGCAATGATTGGCTCTGAAGATGAAATGCTTCTTCGAAGTTGATTATTATAATATTCCTTTAACACGTTGATGTTGCACTTCCAACCGAGAGGTTTTGGAGAGACACAAAAAGTCTGAAATATTCAGCACCCTGTTAATGTTTTAATTGTAACCTTCTGTTTCTTGAGGATACATAGCCCAGTAGTCATGAAGCCGCAAGGCGGGACATGGCGCCCGAGCTTGCGGTAACTGGCATTAACTTACCGCCAGATGCGATTTCACGCATCGTGGCTTCATCACCATAGTACTTAGGACAAAGTTTTCTGGTTGGACTTCTTGCTCTGTTCAAACATCGATGATAAAAGCAGGGTTTTTTATCCTACAATCCCTAGAATGAGGATGTGAAAAAGACTTTCTGATATCAGCTGTAGCCCAGTACTTCACTTGGTTTCTGGTGGAATACCCAGTAGAGGGAATGATATCCTGCCTTACTCTTCACACCAGATGCTGATGTTGTAGATTTCTTGTGCAAAGTTACTCCTTGACTTCTGGATTCTACCTGCTCAGATTGCATGCATTTGAAACACATTTTGTTACATACTTTCAGCAAAATTAAAATGAGAAATAGATATCCTGCTCTGCTCCATCTCATCTTGTTGGACAGCAGCTCATGTTGTGAGGTCATTCTCCGGAAGATGAAGTATGAGGACTTACAGACAAGCCAGTTCTCCCATGAGAAGGGTGTCAAAATATATGCACTGGTCTCTGGTTCTTATGACTTGCTACATGTAATTAGCGGAGTACACTAACTTTTATCCTGCATCCTCCCATGTGTTCCATAAAGTGGCGTCCAAGTTCATTTCAAGTTCTAGGTTGTCAACACTGACATTGATGCTATAACCAAACTATAGACGCTACATCCATATGACCTTGAAAGAGTCAGAACTGATGTGATCAGGTGGTATTTGAGGTTTTTAAATGTATTGGGTCAGGGGTGGCCAAGTCCAGTTCTCAAGGGCCGCCATAACAGGTCAGACTTTCAGGATAGCCACGCTTCAGCACAGGGGGCTGAGTCATAATGACTGAGCCACTGATTCAGCCACCTGTGCTGAAGCAGGAGTATCCTGAAAACCTGACCTGTTGGCGGCCCTTGAGGACTGGAATTGGCCACATGAAAATCTCCCAGCTAAACAAGCTGGGAAGTAATGATGCAAAACCCTGCCCCGTATTTCTAAAAGATAACCAATTGCTTTCAAATAGATATATATTTTTTCATTTAGAAATCCGTTGCTATATATATTCTTTCCATCCGGTAGATGTTGGTAGCACTGCGGTTCAGCAGAACAGAAGTAGCTCTATGTACCACTTGCTGAAGCAGTTAATGCGTTCACTACACCAGTTCTCCAGTTCTGTCAGAATGAAAACGTGGCAATGACTTCAGTGGCCAGTGATAGGAATAGCTGTGCTCCCCCCTGTAGAAACAGGAAGGGGAAAGCCTGGGAATCTGGCAGTTGTCTCATGAAACACACTTGAATGTCATCTCATGATGTCAAAGATTGACTAAAGAGTACTAAGCTTTAGCCCACCTTATTCCCATTCCCAATGAATCTGTGCCAATCAAGAATAAAAAGGATTAGAAAAGGAAATAGTAAAGTACATTCTGAATACTAATGATAATATTTGCTTAGGTAATACTAGTTCATTTTGAAGACCGTTACCTAGAAAAAGTTGGTAAAACTGCAAGCAAAATGTCTAATTTAACCAAAGCTGAACCTGCTTTTATTGAGACAAACTGTAGATTTCCTGACAATGCCACACTGGATAGTAGGAATACGTGTAAAAACCAAACAGGATGAAAATAAACTGTTACTTTCAAAAATTGCTTTACCCGAAAACAATAAAAGGAAGGAACTTGAGATCCAAACCTGCTACCTTTGTTCCAATACCTGGGCAGGGCAGGGGAGTTTAAGGTAGTATAAAGATGTTGCTTGGTGTTAGAGAACGCAGGTGGCGTCTCCAGCCCTGGCTGAGAACTTCCTTCCCTTTATTGTTTCCCTGACAGATTTCACTTTTTTTTTTGTTAAGCACTTTTGACTTGCTGAATATCCTCTGATGTGGTAGGTTTTACAGTATGACTGCTGATTAATAAAACACTTTCAGATTTTATTTAAAGGCGCCTCCACTCTTACAAATGCTAGGAAAAACCTTTTCACATCTACAGCATTTGTTTGGAGTTGTTGATTAATGCACTTTTAAGTACAATTTAAAACAATTGAAATGAAACAAATTCATCTATTATGCATTGCCTATGGATCATTGTAAAAATGGCTTCCTGCATTATGCGCTCCTAATCACTTTTGTTTCGGTGTTACTGCTTTGTTGGTGAGTGTTTTAGTAAAGGAAAATCCACAAAGTATGAGGGAATGACAGGGGGATGGCGATTGGGATACAGTTTTATAGAAGTTACAAAGGATTATAATGTTATAGATGCAGATGATATATTTATGACTGTAACAAAACCAATGATATCCTTGCCTAATTTATTGAAGGAATTAGAAGCGTTTGGGGGTTTGACGACTTGAAAGTAAATTCCTGAATTTCTGAAGCAATAAGGATAAATATTCTGCGACATTCAAAAAAATTGATTAAGATAAATTTCGCCCTGAAAGTTCAAGACCCATGGTATTAAATATTTGGGAGTGTATATAACTAAACCATATAATAAATGGTTTCAAGCGAACTTTCTTCAGATAATGAAAAACAATAGAAACAGAGCTGAAGGTTTGGAAACAATATACTATATCTCGGTTGGGTAGAATGTGTACAAAAATGAATGTTTTACCCAGACTCTTGTATATTTTCAAACACTTTCCATTGAGATAAACAATGTTCTTTTAAAGAAATGACAGCACATAATATTCAACTTTATTGGGTTAGACAAAAAACCTGGGGTGTCCAAAGAAATATTATATAGATCCCCAGGAGGTTGGAGGCTTAGCTCTTCCATTGTTAGAAAAATATTATATAGGTGATAGGTCACGTCAGATGGTTGACTGGCACTTGTTGGATGGGGTTAAATCTGGGTGAACATTGGGAAAGACACCTGCTTTCAATGTCCCCTAGATTGGTGTATGTGGCTACATATAAAAAGATAAAAAAATGGATTAAAGAATGCATTCCTATAATTACACTTTTGTTGAATTTTTTGGATACTTGGGCTATTAAAGCGAGATAGTCTACATTCCCATCTCCAGTGGCCACTATATTTCAGATACCGGTATATTTCAAAATTCGGATTCACTGGGCCCACAAGATGTAGGTTTGCATTTTTGGAAGAGGAATGGATTAATCAGATGAAAAGATTTATTCCATAATTTAAAAAATACGAAACATTACAAACGATAAAAGAGAAACGCCATGCCCCCAATAGAGAGTCTTGGAAATATACGCACATTAACACTTCATACCGTTTGAGAGCAATGTCCCAGGAACATGTAGGGAGCTTAAAACATATGAAGTAATTTGTGAATCTGGTATTGTGAGAAAAGGGATAAGTTATTTGGTTTATATTTTTATTACCACAGTCCTCTGCAGAAACAAAATTACAATACGAGTGTTGTAGACAATGCTACCAGCTTGGAACTACAGGACACATATGGTTGTCATGCCCTAAAATACAAACATTCTGGAAAAATATAATATTAATAGATAAAATGACGTGTACGAAACTATCTCCTTGATCCATGGACATTAGTTCTGGGTAAACCTGTACTTGGGAAATATCACCCCATTAAAAAGACATTGGTGCAGGGCCAGCTTGATGGCAGTTCCATCAGTGCCATCGCACCAAGCCCCGCGGTTACTGAGGCCACATGCTCTTCCCCACGGCAATGAAGCGGATTGCAGAGGGGAGCGCGGGCCTCTGTAACTGTCTCTTGTCCAGCGGCATCTCCTACGGCAGTGTCCCAGTTACATAGAGGTGCAACGTCCAATGGCATCACATTGCCATGAGAACGTCACCCCCACGACATCCTGACGCTGCGTTGGAGGAGAAGATGCTGCACCGGACAAGAGGCCCCACAAAGACCCCTGCACTGAACCCCATGATAATCCTAGCGGCCCCTGGGTGCATCATATTCCTACAGCAGCTAGATGCTCTACTGCATTATCTTGGAAACAGTCTGAACCTCCCAACAATAAGCAAGTTATTAGTAGAGTTTGGGATGTATTATTGATGGAAAAATTAACCATATGACCAACAATACTTACGGATGATCTGTTATTTATATTATCTGTTATTTATTTGATTACCACATGTATTACTACTGTGAAGCGCCATGTACATTAATGGCGCTATATAAATAAAGACATACATATATACGGAAAAAAAATTCAGGAAATATGGAATGTTTGGATAGAGTTATAGTTATTACCAGAGGTCGACAAATCACCAAAAAATCTACTCGCCACCTAGTACCACACGTGTGCTGCTTGGGTCAATAGGAGCTCACCACAATGTTAAATCCACTCGCCCGGGGCGAGCAAATGTATAGGTTTGTCGAACACTGGTTATTACTGTACTATGAATAAGAAAGAGAAAATAAGCCTTACCACCTCAGTGTCTTTCTCAAAAACCTATCACAAAATCTCCCCCACTCCTTTAATAACATGTATTTCATTATTATGTACTTATTATTTATTTTATATCTAATGCTATTTTTAACTTTGTTTTATAATTGTATCCCATTTCTTTTTTTTCCCGTCTTCTTCTGTACTCCCAACAAAATGCATGAAAACTTTAATAAAAATGGTAAGTAAAAAAAAGAGAATGTAACAAAAGGTCCCACACGGGTAATCTTACACAGTGATGCAGGTCATAAAAGGGTGTCATATTTCATAAAAAAATAATGGTAATCAATGAGCTTCCAACTGGGCCTGAATGGCTTAATTATGAATTGACAATTCAAACTATAACTTTATAACTAAGTAAGGTTGGGCTCTTTCACTCGTGTTTTAGTTATAAACTATTTTTGCGTTTTGGTTCTGGTTTAGCCAGAGCTTGATTTTAGTTTGGGAGTTTTACCAGAATCCGGAAAACACTCAAAATGGACAGAGAAATGTTAAAATAGCAGAAAAAATGCTTAAAAGAATGTAATTATAACTGAGATTTTTTTAAAACAAATGGCGAGAACCTAGTAGGCACTTGGCTGTTCTGGTTTTAGTTCTAATTATTTTTTGGTTGCGGTTCTAAAAAAAAATATCTGAAGATTTTTGGTTTTCTATGTGGTTTTGGAATTGAAGGTTCTGGTAGGTTTTGATTTCACCCAGTTTTGCCCGTCTAATAAAAAGGACAGACCTTTGTGTTTATTTATTTATTTTATTTATTATTTTATTTATAAAATATTTTACCAGGAGTTAATACATTGGGAGTTACCTCTCGTTTTGAAGTATGTCCTGGGCACAGAGTTAAGACAAATAATACATGGTTACAAATACAGTTACATAAATGAACAGGGTATACATTATATACAAGACATTGCATGCACAGTTAAAGAAAATATATATTATGGGCGTATGAAACGGTTACAGACCAGATTAAAATGTGAGACAGCCTTATATTTGAAAGAACTTAAACTGGTGGTGGATGTGAGAGTCTCTGGTAGGTTGTTCCAGTTTTGGGGTGCATGGTAAGAGAAAGGGGAACGGCCGGATACTTTGTTGAGCCTTGGGACCATGAACAGTCTTTTGGAGTCTGATCTCAGGTGATAAGTGCTGCGTGTGGTAGGGGTGAGGAGCTTGTTCAGGTAGCTGGGTAGCTTGCCCATAAAGAATTTAAAGGCAAGACAGGAAAGGTGAACTTTGCGCCTAGACTCTAGTGATGACCAATCTAGTTCTTTGAGCATTTCGCAGTGATGTGTGTTGTAGTTGCATTGGAGAACAAAACGACAAATTGAATTGTAGAGGGTGTCATGTTTGCTAAGGTGGGTTTGAGGAGCCGTGCCATATACTATGTCTCCATAGTCAATAATTGGCATTAGCATCTGCTGTGCGATACGCTTTCTGACCAGGAGACTTAGGGAGGATTTGTTCCTGTGAAGTACCCCGTGTGTCCTTGTCCTGGTATTCGCAAAAGGATGCAAGTTACCATGAGCTGGACTAAAGCACTAATCTATTTGAGTTAGATATATCTCTCCGCTTTGTAGTTTGGTTTTCTGCCAACTCACCCATTTTCTTTATTTTGGTCATAACAGGGATATTTTAACCTTTCGGCGCCAAAGTGCCATGGCCCCTCTGGCAAACTGTGATTGCGTGACCGCGGCGTCCCGTAACGCGCCCTCTTTCATTTCCCTGCACTACGTCCTGCACTCGATATCCCGTGATCTCAACGAAAAAGAACACTCTGAAGGCATGACATAGCCACTATGTCACGGGACCGTGGGGTGCTACAGCCCATGATGTAGTGGCTACGCCTTGGGAGACCCAAAGGGTTAATAACCATTGTGAATCAGGAACACTCAATATAACAATGCACCCTGTTAGATCGATGTAGTAATTTATGTCGACCCCATTCCTCTTTCCCACAATGCTTTGGGCAGACAGCACCTATGGTAAATTAGTGCAAAGACGTCCAATGATTATATGGTACGACCACAAACTGAAAAGCAAGAGAATATGATAGTACTGTATTAAATAGGTCTGTTTTGCAGCACATTCAATAATAGACACAGGCATTGTCCGACATTGCCATCCATTTTACAGTAAGTGTAAGCATCTAGAATATCGTAAGACACCTCACAGCCAAATCACCTGGATTGACCATAAGGTGTCTACCAGCGCTGAAAGGTCTTATGGAGAAGGTTAGTATTTGGGGATCTCTATTCCTGGTCTCTTTTGTTCAGCTCACTTGTTCTTGGTCGGTTTGTGGCTCTTGGTTTTCTTGGGCAGTAGTACGCTGCTTACTCATTATGGGCCAAAATGTCGTGTTCACTGTAACACATGTCCATGGTATGGAGTCTTTGCCGTGAACCTCAGAAGCCATAGCTTTAACAGCAAAGCTCCTCTTCCTCTCCTTGTCTCTCTCCTGCCTGTAAACTTCGTTGTCTGGGAAGTTAGTCCTGTTATTTCAGCTGTGTTTCTGTTTGAAGAACATGGACTTTCTTTTCTGCATTGTTATTCCTCTGTCTTGCCTGAAAGCTGCAGCATCTCACTGTTTTATTATCTTCAGCTCAGTCAAACTCTGTCCAAAATGAATCCAATCAGTTGAAGACTGGGCCGTGGATCCCCAGGCAGACCAAGGTCTTCCCCAATATGGAGACTATGAAAGCCGAAAGGCCCTTTCATGCATATTACTGCAGGCAGCTCAGTGGGGTTCAATCATTCACCGGGATCTTGCTGAAATAAATCTATCAATCAAGTTAAATGACAGACTGTACATTTTGAAAAGAATAAAAACAGAAGCAAAAAAAATGTCACAGGCTCTTCAAGTTCTAAGAGCTGCAGATCTTTCCTGAAAGTCGGAGATCGGCTGAATAAAGCTCTATCCATGAAGAGATTATCACAACCTGGTAACCAATCTTTATGCTGCTGCCCTCATTAAAGACCGTCTGCACACCTGGCCATCTTATAATAAAATGTTACCCAGGGGGTAAAATGCATTGAATTGCTATTAGGAAATCTAAGGGAAGATATTTTTCTCCATGGGCACAACTGGAAAATCCACTTCCTGAATTGGCCGATGGGGTAGAATCTTCAAAACAAGAAACAAAGGTACAGTAACTTACTGCAGTCTGTCTTCTCATGCAGAAGGGTGACCACTTACACATGGGATGTCATAAGTGGGCTGACTGAATAAACCTACGACCTTCTTAACCAATCCGTGTTGCATGTTGAACTTTTCAGTGTGAACACACAATCCCAGCAAGCTCGAACCCCGAAACCCACCACATTTTATATCTATATATATCTATCTATAGAAACACAGAAAAAACAGGCGCACTCATAGCGTAAAAAGGTATAACAATATTTATGGAGCAAAGGATTTAAAAATGCACACTCACAAACATAGCTTAATATAAAGCAACTTTGAGTATAACTCAGCCAGCCAGACGCAGGAACCCGGTAACGGATGACTTCAGTGTCCGGTGTAGATACACTGCAGCAGCCTCTGTGGACGCCTCTGCAGCCCGGGGAACACGAGGGACGCCGCCTTCCTCTCAATCTGGCGTCACACAATGAGTTCTCAGCTCCAGGTACCGCGAGAACTCAGTGACGTCAATGGATTCAACCGGAACAAGTTCACATGAGTATAACTGGTGGACAGCTGAGATAAATGTTTCCAAAAGAAACAAGAGATGCTGTAGCAAGCCAGTGAGTGTATATCTAATAAAACTGGGCAATACACCTCCACATAACACTCTCTACGCGTTTTGTCTCAAAGAGACTTCATCAGGAATAACAGCATAGGTGTGGAGCGTAGTAATATAGTAAGATGAACCAATCAGGACACAGAAGACTACTAATTGCTAATCAGATGCACAAGGTCAATGCACAGATAATATTAACCCCCATATGTTCCAGAACACATACGGGCTAAATAGACCAACAATACTAGAGAAAGTGACCAAATAAACAAATACAAATGATAACATACAATTTAACAAAATAAATTAAAATGCATTTAGGTACTACAGTAAGATCTAATATAGCATAATATAATATAATATAGCATCATTGGCTGAATCATGTACTAATGTAATAAACAGATGCTAGCAGAGAAATATCAAAACTCCAAATAATAGGGGTCAGTGAATCTCCACTAGATTTTTTTTCATCATTTTTATGTGGTCATTCATATAGTGGTTTAGGTTGGCGCCGTTTTTTTTCTTTCTGTTGTGCTATATATATATATATATATATATATATATATATATATATATATATAATATAATATAAAATCAAAAACGAATAGACAATACCGTTCAGTAGCTAACGAAATGCTTTTATTTGTGCGAGCATTCGAGATAGCGCAGTATGTATAGACATGGTTGTTAGCACTCATGGGAAGAGAGTTTTCTTGTTTCAGAGTAGTGACTCATGAAGCTGCGGTCTCGGTTTAGGCCACCGCTAAGTGTCCCAAACAGTTGCTTAAATATATATGTCAAAAAAAGTGCTACTGAGCGTAGCCAAATGTATACAACAAAAAACAAAATACATAGTTAAATTCTTCAATGTTAGTATTCTCATGAGTAAGTCATTTAGTTAAACCCTTTGGCTAACGCGTTATAAGCCTGCAGCCACGTCACGGCATGACCACTATGCAGCCACGTCACGGCATGACCACTATGCAGGTCCTAACACTAACTGTGAACATTCTCATTTACCTCTACAGTGGCGGGAGAATGGTCTCAGTGGACCTGTCCTGCACAGGTACATGGAAAAACCCAGCTACTTAAAAAGTGGGGAAGGGTGAGGTTAAACCCTGGGGGGAGGGGCCACCAACCTCCAACCAACTGATACCAGTTGAAAATTAAAATGAATGGACTTTTCAGTGTGCCAGGCTCCTGTTATTATGATACGATGAACACTCTGAATGATGCACCCCCATTGGCTAATTTAATGATAGGGGTGCAAAGGGACAATGCTGGTGGCATATTGTATTCTGTGCCAGATAGCACGTGAAGTTTTTATTTTTAAGATACTATTTATCTTATAAGAGGTCTGCATGACATAGGTAATTGCTGTAGAATATTACGCTGACAGTTTCCCAACATCTCAGAAAGAAAATGTTTATATTTGGGCTTGATAATTGTGTGTGGGAGGTAAAAATAGAGGCCGCCAGGCAACAAACTGGAGACCCCCATAATATACAAAATATGAATTTCTGCGACACAGGCAGTGATCATTGTGGGAGGGGAGCCAGTGTCCTGCTGGACAGTGAGCTTTAATTATTTGTATCCGTACCCACACAGGGCCTTTGGACATTTCTTAATTTACTATTATTTTCTTCAATTCTGTAAACATAGGCCGGCAAACAAATTGCTTTCATTGCAGTGAACTGGCTGGGGAAAGGGGTTTGCAACAAAAAAAGGGAAACTTATAAATTGCCAAAAAGCAGCAGTGTCCATTCGGAGGAGAAAGAATGACGGGAACCAGAAAAGACTTGGGAGAAATTGTAGTTCTATATACTGCACCGACACACTTTATTCGAGCAAATACCCGGTATGTACCTGGCAGATACCTGGAATGCGCCGCTCCTCACCTCTGACAAGCCCCGTTGCATTTGCCTTCCCAGCCTGGGTTCATGCCTGGCTGATTGGCGGCTGATCTGTTAAATGATAATGATTAGGATTTAATAGGCTGCAATGCTTCGCGTGTCTACCAGATGGCATAAATTCATGAATTGTAATGCAGTATATATATATATACTGTGCAGTATTGTAGCCAGCGGGAATAAAATGCTTCAATCCCTGCTTGGAAAATAACTCAATGCACTCGGGCAGAAAACAGTCACAAACCTCAATACACCCGGGTATACCCGAATTCGTGGGACTAGCCAAGCTCGAATAAAGTGTGTCGCCAGTGTATATGGGGTGCTCAACTCCAGTCGTCAAGCCCGGCCCCCAACAGGTTAGGTTTTCAGGATATCCCTGCTTCAACACAGGTGGCTCAATCACTCCCTGTCAAAGACTGAGCCTCTGCTTGAGCCACTTGTACTGAAGCAGGGATATCTTGAAAACCTGACCTGTTGGTGGCCCTTTTAGGACAGGAGTTGCCCACACCGAATGTAGATCGGGGCAGGGGCTCCTTTTCCTATTATTACTTTCATGTGTGGAGCGCTTATTCCCATACATACACAGCGCAGAGACCGTCTCACTATGCACATAGAGAGCAGGAAAGTGCAGAATCCCTGTCGGTGATGGTATGTGAGATCTTCCGTGTCGGTGATGGTATCAGGGATCAGCCCTGTCGGTGACGGTAAGAGGGATCAGCCCTGTCGGTGATGGTATGAGAGATCAGCCCAGTCGGTGATGGTTTGAGAGATCACCCCAGTCGGTGATGGTGTGAGAGATCAGCCCTGCCGGTGATGGTATGAGGGATCAGCCCTGTCGGTGACGGTATGAGAGAGCAGCCCAGTCGGTGATGGTATGAGAGATCAGCCCAGTCGGTGATGGTATGAGGGATCAGCCCAGTCGGTGATGGTATGAGGGATCAGCCCAGTCGGTGACGGTATGAGAGAGCAGCCCAGTCGGTGATGGTATCAGGGATCAGCCCTGTCGGTGACGGTAAGAGGGATCAGCCCAGTCGGTGATGGTATGAGTGATCAGCCCTGTCGGTGATGGTATGAGGGATCAGCCCTGCTGGTGATGGTATGAGAGAGCAGCGCTGTCGGTGACGGTAAGAGGGATCAGCCCAGTCGGTGATGGTATGAGGGATCAGCCCAGTCGGTGACGGTATGAGAGAGCAGCCCAGTCGGTGATGGTATCAGGGATCAGCCCTGTCGGTGACGGTAAGAGGGATCAGCCCTGTCGGTGATGGTATGAGGGATCAGCCCTGTCGGTGATGGTATGAGAGATCAGCCCTGTCGGTGATGGTATGAGAGAGCAGCCCTGCCGGTGATGGCATGAGAGAGCAGCCCTGTCGGTGATGGTATGAGGGATCAGCCCTGCCGGTGATGGTATGAGAGATCAGATCTGCCGGTGATGGTATGAGGGATCAGCCCTGTCGGTGATGGTATGAGGTATCAGCCCTGTCGGTGACGGTATGAGAGAGCAGCCCAGTCGGTGATGGTATGAGGGATCAGCCCTGCCGGTGACGGTAAGAGGGATCAGCCCTGTTGGTGATGGTATGAGAGAGCAGCCCAGTCGGTGATGGTATGAGAGAGCAGCCCAGTCGGTGATGGTATGAGGGATCAGCCCAGTCGGTGATGGTATGAGGGATAAGCCCAGTCGGTGATGGTATGAGGGATCAGCCCAGTTGGTGATGGTATGAGGGATCAGCCCTGCCGGTGACGGTAAGAGGGATCAGCCCTGTTGGTGATGGTATGAGAGAGCAGCCCAGTCGGTGATGGTATGAGAGAGCAGCCCAGTCGGTGATGGTATGAGAGAGCAGCCCAGTCGGTGACGGTAAGAGGGATCAGCCCTGTCCTCCCCCTCTATGTGGGGATCTTCCAATGGTCTCTCCTGGAACCAGTCTCTTTCTGCCGTCATTACTGTTGGTGTGTTGTATGTAAAAGAGGATAAGGAACCACAGGAGGGTCATTTCCCAGGACTCTCGCGATACACCCTGACACATCTGGAACGTAACGTACGCTGGCAGCAAGCCACCCGTGTTTCCCCACAGTAGGTTTGGTGTTTCCGACCTGGCCGGTGCCCTTCCTCGTGCAATTATTATTATCGTTTATCTGTAAAGCACCAACATATTCCGCCGCGCGGTACAGAGTGAATTCATTTGAATAAACAGGATGGCATACGAATAAGGACAGACATGCGCAGATACAGAAGGGAATGAAGAGCCCTGATCCTGAGAGCTTACAATCTAGAGCAGGGGTGGCCAACTCAAGTCCTCATGGGCCACCAACAGTTCAGGTTTTAAGGATATCCCAGCTTCAGCACAGGTGGCTCAGTCAGAATGAGCTACCTGTGCTGAAGCAGGGATATCCCTAACACCTGGCCTGTTGGTGGCCCATGAGGACTGGAGTCGTCACCCCCGCTCTAGAGGATTGTAATATAGCTGCTCTCCCCAACCGCACCCGGTGACCCGTGTCTCCAGTCTCGCCCACGCGGACCGTGGCACCTCTTCCTGAGGTGGGAGAAGCCACGTGACTCGGAAGAAATCTTTTTATCTCCACATATTAAAAAGTAGCTTGTAAACTTGCCCCGGCAGGATTTCACTGCATCTGTATTTTCCGACTGCAGAAAGAACTGCGCTATTTTAATATTTATCTCCAGAGATAAAATTTACTCGACTTATAAAAGGAATTTCCTTCGGTGGCATTCACAGAGAAAAGTGCTCCGGTAATAGGCACACAAAATACCACCGCTTCAGCAAAGCTGATCAATTAAGAAAGGCTCGTAGTGCCCATAGTAACAGCACTAGTAAATAGGCCTGCAGATGCTTTGAATACCAGACATATGCAATTAAAGTTACCTCCGCACAAAATGCAGTCTGCCACCTCCAGCAGGTATTTAAATGTAAATGTAACATCTGTGATTCCCACCATTTCTCAGAACAAACCAGAGAAAGTGGGAGGTTTTGGGGGGCCCTGGCTTTTCTTTGTCACCTTTAATCACATCAGTAATCACGCAGTAATATCGCCAAGCGCACGGATAACTCCCAGCCTGTCCCCTGCTGCTCACCCACCTATGTAGACTAGTCACCCTGGGCATTAGCACCCTCCGTGCTGAAGCACCTCCAAAGCATTATATTGGAAATCCCTCCAACACTGGCGGGACTGTTCTCTCCTGAAAACCTAAAGATTAAGTTATGGGTGGTTCCATAATAACATATGCATGATTATAACTTTACACTTGCAAGTCACTGTACGTACGCGAAAAATAGAAGCTTTCAAATATTAGGAATGAAATATGTGCAGCCTAGATTGAACGTCATAACACCAGTTTTATATGATACATTTAAGGACAATCCAGTGAGGATCTTGCTCTGGAAAGCTTGCAATCAAATGGATGATACTTGATGAGCAAATAAATACAATCAAGTTTTGCATTTACTAGTAAAACGCCAGAATTTTCCTGGGCCCTTTTGGATGTTTTTTCTACATTAGAAGCTAGGTTGTTCTTTTTTTCTTTCTGGGCCACTTTCCGTTGAAAATTCCTGAAATCACCTGGATTAGGTGCATTACCACACAGGTCATTACTAGATTTATTTCGGCATGATTCACATGGCCCACACTGTGAGATTTTGGGAGGCGCCCTCCTGCTAGATGCAGGGCTGCGGGCGGCTTCCTGCGTGATGTGCAGCCTGCTTTCATTTAACCAGCCACAGAACCCCCTACGAGTTGTGATATTCAGGGCCTGTTAGGCCTCAGCTAATTAGAAAAAGGGCTTTTCCATTCCTTTCTCCCTTTCAATCTTTAGCACCTTTTTTTTCTCCAAGCATTTGGTCTCTGGGGGAGTACCCGGGCACTTGGCCGGGCTGTTTTGAAAACATGCCTTTGAATACCTCTCCCTAATTCACGCCTTTTGTTTTTTAGCTTTTGTGTTTGCCAGTTTAACCATATAACATTATACATCTGGTGTATGGATTGTTGGGGGCTTTTTTTCTCCCAGGGATGCTATGCGTTGCCTATAGGACCCTCCTGAGCTTCAATTTGAGTGATCGTGTAACATAAAGAGGGCTGAAGTTGGACGGGGAGAAGGGGGGAGAGGGGGAGAGGGGGAGAGGGGGAGAGGGGGAGAGGGCGGGGGGGAGAAATGAAACAGAAAAAACAAGGCTGAAAAGAATTCTTGTGCTCTGTTCCTTTCTTCTCTGTACATTTGCCGGACTCTGCATCAGCCACACACAGGTCCTGTGTGGGAAAATTAAGCGGCCACAGAATAGATAACTCATTTGAATTCTGGGGACACATTCGTAAATAAAACAGAAGGTGGGGGGGGGGGGAGGGGGGAGCGAGAGGAGAACAGCAAATGTAGAGATTGCAGGAACCTGCAACGCAAATGTTTGCAATTCCCTCTTTTTTCCTACTGACAATCTGTTCATTCAATGTTCACAGTTTAACCCTTTCCACTGTTGGCTCCCTCTGGCAATGAAGTGGTTAAATATGCAGCCGTCCTGTCATAGCACATTCGGTGCCATAAACTGAAGGCAGTCAGCCATGTAACAACTTGTGTATGTCACAATCTAATACAGGGGTGGCCAACTGCAGTCTTCCAGGGCCACCAACAGGTCAGGTTCTCAGGATATCCCTGCTTCAGCACAGGTGGCTCTGTCAGAATGACCAAACCACTGATTGAGCCACCCGTACTGAAGCAGGGATATCCCTAATACCCCGGATGTAAGATATGGATAATAGGCTTAGAACAATTGTAAAACTGCTGACAACCTTAAGTACAATACACGCCCCTAATTGAGGAAATAATGCAGCAGCGATTCCTCGGTGCTGGTGATAAGTGGCCTCAATTAAACCTTCGTTCAATTAAGTCTTGCTCTTTTAAGTCAGACTCCTTTCAAATATAATGTTTTATCCAAATCTGACTCATGTGAGCACTGGAAAGTTGACAGTGACTGTGTGTGTGTGTGTGTGACTGTGTGTGTGTGTTACTGTGTGTGTGTGTGTGTGTGTGTGTGTGTGTGTGTGTGTGTGTGTGTGTGTGTGTGTGTGTGTGTGACTGTGTGTGTGTGACTGTGTGTTGGGTTCTTGTAAGTGACATGTAGATGTAGAATTCCATTTCATGTCTCTTTCCCACAGCACACTGTATGTGTCAGCAACATTACAGCCAAAGTGTAAAGGTCGTAGTCGGATCAGAGCCTCTAGAAGTTCTGTGCTGGCTCAGAGAACCACGTGTCTGGGTTTGCTGCTTTCTGTCTCTGTCTCCGAGTTGTGTATTTAAACCCTGTGTATGGGACCACCCTTTATCTTTTAAGATGTAGTCAGGCATTTAACGAATGCAAATATGCACTGTCCTCCAGCCCGGGTTGTGCAGCGACTTATCTGTTTCATGATTCTAATCTTGCGAAGCCTTTTTGACTTTAGGATTGCATTTGCGGGGACTTTATACTTGTCACTGGTGCTGCAATGCGTAAGGCATCAAGCTCCGAAAACAACGTCTTTTACAGTACATTATTACTTATCAAGGCTGCTATCGCCAGCAATAGCGGAGCATAGAAACATGAAATCCTGTAGCATCCTTTTTGGCTCTGTTACACAGGAGCGTTGCTTGCTGTCACTTGCAGTTCTCAGATACGTGACTGAGTCATTAACAGTATTTTGGGTCATATGAACTGTGGCAAGATAAACCATGGATGGCCAACTCCAGTCCTCAAGGGCCACCAACGGGTCAGCTTTTAAGGATATCCCTGCATCAGCAGAGGTGGCTCAAGTCAATGACTGAGCCACTGATTGAGCCACCTGTGCTGAAGCAAGGATATCCTTAAAACTTGACCCGTTGGTGGCCCTTGAGGACTGGAGTTGGCCACTCCTGAACTAGATGAAAACAAAAGGCCATTGACTCTAACAATACAGGAGGTCCTCTGAGTGTCAGCAAAACAGGACTTGTTGAAAGTCACAGAGTATATGAAAAAGGCAATAACGGAACCCCCAAGCTCGTACCATCACAACCAGAGTTTTTTACTAGGATGCCACACACCTTCCTCTATGTGAACATCCTTGTTACGCAAAATTCAATGTGAAACCAAATGCAAACTTGGAAACCCTCCTCAGATCCGGAAGACTCCTGTGTACTAAATAGACTTTCGGATGTTTTTTCGACCTAACGCGTGATAGACAAGATCTGCCTCTTCTTTTCCGCCGACATTTCCCTTTTATGAGCTTTTGCATGTTGCCATTGATGAAAGGTTGTTTGTGATCATGCGATATGTAATAATAAGCAACATCATATCAGTAATGTGCATCATAAAAATCCCTGCTGGTGGCTTTCTCATCTGATTTATAGGCATCTGTGTTCTGGTATTAAAGACGTTGGAAATATTAAGTGCGCAGAAGGTTAAAGTGCGTTCTTCCCAGAGCCCATTGCAGGCATGTAACCTCGGATCAGTTACAGATCAGGGGTTTTCAACATTAGAAAACTTACTAACATACGAGTTAGGCTCATTTAGGCTTCTGGGGGGAATTGCTGCTTTAAGTTCTGCAAAAATGTTTAGCTCCATTTAGGTGGAAGGGAATAAACTCTCCTCCAGCGCAGGAAAGCCGCTTTACAGCATAATGAGCAAGAATGTAAGTGCGGGCTGTGTGCGTGTGCGAGTGGATACTACAATGCAGACGTTTAGCTCTTACGTTTACGGACTGAACTGTCTCGTTGTCTGCATATGGACCTTGGACCTATCATGTTATTTAGCGACTTTGATACATATCCCCAAATACAATTAGAACAATAAATGTTATGTGGGTTTTTTTTTCATCAATAACTCTGGGAATCTTCTTTAAAATCCGAAGATTCTGAGCAATTTCAGTGATTCTTGGAATAGCTTTTCATGACATCAGAGGATGGTATTTCTCTTTATTATCATTATTATAATTTAAAAAAAAAGCCTGTTTCTAAGAAGAGGAGTAAAGATGCCCAGTGCGGGTGGGGCAGTTGTAACTGTATAATTGGGTGCTGGTCCCTCCAGAAACAAACACTGAAGCCCTTCAGAAATGAGAGAATGGAAAAATATTGCTTTTAATAGAAACTGCATTCAACAGTGTCTCACTGCGGCAAAGGGCGCGATAAGAATAGAAAAATATCCTCACTTAAGTTTTCCAAAAAAAAAACATCCAGTATTTTTCGAACATGTCTGCTGGCTCAAATCCACAGTTACCACTTAATTGCTGAGATTCCTTATCTCTTTGAGGGGAAAAAGACCATATGGAAATGTAATGTGAAAGTTTTTCTTGTTGCAATGAAGCTGTTAGGCTTGGCATGAAGACTGTCATCGTCTGGTTCCTTTGACACTGCTGCAGCTTTTCAGTAACTAAGACAAGCCTGAAGGATTACATTGTCAAGCTCAGTCTGTCATCTTGAACACACACACAAAAAAAAAAGAGAGCTCTACTTTGTTACATCTTCACAAGGCTTTGGAGACTCCGGCCAAAGGTAACCTCGGGCCCACATTGAGCGGGGGTGTCTTTGCTATTTATTATAAGAGAGGGAGAGGAGCTGAAAGGCTAATCGCTCCGTGCAAGTAACAATTTACCTAAAGAGGATTCAATGAGGGACCCCCAGAGCCAGCCAGATGGATGGCTGCACACTTTGACAGTGTTAAGGGGCCTTTCTCTAAATAAACTGACAGGAGGCCAAAGAGCCCCGAAATGAGCTGACTTAAGCAAACAGCATTTAACCATCTACAGGTAGCCGGCGTGGTCAAAGCGTAAAGAGAAGTAAGCAGAGGCAATGACCCTGAAAGCAGGCAGATTTGGTAAGAAGGGGCTTGCTTAAGTCTTGAAAGAGACTGGGCCAGGATTATTGCTGCATTCTTTGTGTGCATCTCTGAGGTATAATGCCCTTCTCTGGTCCTCTGCTATTGCGCAGTATGGGGCCAAATACCCAGATTATAGGGCCTGGGATAATATGAAAGGGGCATTCTCTCTTACAAAAAGCCCTTGTGTAAGTTCTTCACACCGTAACCCCTATATTGCATTGTAGACACCTAAGTCAGGGAAGGTTTAACTCCCTTAATGACGGATGGCGGAACAACCTATGTCAAGTAGCTTGTTTCTAACGTGCCAAGTCTAAGTCCTACCAGCTGACTGTTTTTCCTTCTGAGATATCCATAAAATGCTAAATATAACCCCACCAGCGCTGAACTAGTTAATGTCCTGAATATAACACTGCTTGTATGTGTTGCTGTTTGACTTCTATACAAAATCCAGCAGGCAGAGAGTCTGTGCCCTAGGGAATATCTTTCCAAAGCCTTTAGATGTTAACATACAGCAAACATTTCTCCCATCTGAACATATTCCATAATGTAATGTAGATGCGCAGAGAAAAGGAAGAACGGGCACGACGTAGCAAACAAGCAGAACTACCAGAGAGGGACAACATTGAAAGGAGAAGATAGCTCCCAGTTAAACAAAGACATTTACAATCTTTTTTTTAAAGAAAATCTCCTACATATGGCCTTTGAAATTTGTCATTGAAGGTTCCTTAGCTGCAAGGAAGAAAATCTCCAGGCTCATCATAACACAGTGCAGTCTGAAGCACCTTCATTCGCATCTTCTCCCTTTGGCCATGAGCCCACTACGAATGTGCTGTATGATCACTAGCACAATAGTTGAACATCTGAATCTTTTTGAAGTGTCTTTAGTGTTCTCACTAGATGTGATGGGGTTGATTGCCAAGAATATTTTTTTTTTATATTTTTTTATCCCTTCGGCAAACCGTCCTGCTGCCCCCTAGTGCTGGAAAAGAAGGTGGCACCCTTGGTTCAGAATATGGATTCACACCTTTTTAATTGGATTTTCTTTCTGCTCGTACTGGATCCTCGTGGAGGGCAAATAAAAAAAAACATCCTTCAAAAAAGGAGCGTACACTGCTCTTGAAATGTTTAAGCGCACAAAGAAGCAATGAGCTGGCTGCACTATTCTCTCTCTTTATAATTCTAGTTAAGAGGGTGAGGGTTGGTAAGAGAGTGGCGAATTTGGATTATAAAGAGAGGCTCTTGGTCAGAGTCGGATTCACCGTGGAAGCCCCAGCTACTGATGTTTGATAGACCCCGTTAACCTGTTGCCAGATGGTATGCATTGCTGGCACACCAGAAACAAAGTGGCCAGTTGAACCCACTGTACTATACGTGGCCTTTCTTCCTTTCAATCCTTTGGATTAATTCTCCAAACTCCAGCCACGAGTGGCTGCCTATAAGATTGAAAGTGCTTTGGAACAATGTTTGTTTTAAGACAACCCTACAAGTTGAGTCTTCTTATGTTATTTATCATTTTTTCTGTCCATCCAGCTGCATTTCCCTTTGGAATTTATAATCCGTCCTCATTTTTCTGTCGATTTTTTCCCCTTTCACATTACAGAACAGCCCAATTGGCTCATCATACAGTATTATAATTACAAATAAGAATCATACAGACATACCCTGCATTAATGGGACCAGAGCATGTATGTAAAGCGAAAATGTACTTAAAGTGAAGCCCTACCTTTTCCCACTTATTGATGCATGTACTGTAATGCAATCATTATATACGTGCATAACTGATGTAAATAACGAATTTGTAACAGGCTCTATAGTCTCCCCGCTTGCGCACAGCTTCGGTACAGGTAGGGAGCTGGTATTGCTGTTTAGGACGTGATGACAGGCGCATGCGTGAGATGCCGTTTGCCTATTGGGCGATATGTACTTACTCGCGAGTGTACTTAAAGTGAGTGTCCTTAAGCCGGGGTATGCCTGTAGTTTGGCAATCTCCAGGTATTCACACAGCCACCACTCAGATGGAAAGAAGAAAATAGAAACTGAGTGAAAATCCATTATTTTCCTCATACCACAGCTGACAAAGGAACGCTGGGAGGCAACAACACCAACCCTATAAAGTAGTTTATTTACTGAATTAACATTGTTAGCCCAGCAAAATATGTATTCACGAAATAAACTGCATTATGTTAAGTGCGTAGTGGTGCTGCAGAATACTCACTTTTACCCTTTCCTATCGAAATAGATAAATGTTTCAACTTTGTCTTTGGCTAGAGGATATAGCTTTGCATTTAAAAAGATGCTCATACAGACTTCATAAGTCTTGAAAAATGATTTTTTTCCTTTAACACAGTGAACACTTAAAGCAATCATTTTTCAAGACTTATGAAGTCTGTATGAGCGTCGGTTTGCGGATCCAATGTTAATCCGCGGCAGTGAGCGTCGGAAAATCTGTTCCGATGCCGGATAATGCGTTCAACGGAATGTATTATCTGGCGTTGAATAATCAGTTTGACGGATAACGTACCGTCGTATAGCGAGGACCACCTGTACAACACAAAACGTGAGTCCTCCGCACGCGTGTGTCAGTAATATAAACTGTGATACTATTTGCATGGCATGACAATCATTGCATTGACAGGAACTTTGCCCGCACACCACTTTGGATATGTCCAAAGTTAGCCGTTCCTGTTTATTACATGTGAAGAGAACAGTGTCCCCCTGATTGAAAGGAAAGTAGTGAACATAATTATACCAGCTTGTTTCATAACATAGAGCTGTACATATACATATACATATACAGTACGTATACATATACTGTATATCGTCATAGATCTGTAAAGTATTAAATATTAGTGACTTCCATAACCAGGAAACACTATGTCAGGAGCGGCCAACTCCAGTCCTCAAGGGCGACCAACAGGTCAGGTTTTCAGGATATCCCTGCTTCAGGCTAACCCACTGATTGAGCCACCTGTGCTGAAGCAGGGATATCTGAAAACCTGATCTGCTGGTGGCCCTGAGGACTGGAGTTGGTCACCCCTGACCTAGCTGGTTCCATTACATTCAATTTTAGGGTCTAAGGTAGGGGCAACTTGATGTAAGGCAGGACTATACAATTGGCAGCCACAGAGAGTATTTTGTGTAGCCCTCTACTCTCACAATGATAAACATTAGGCAGAGGACTTCATTGGTGGAAAGGCTGTACAACAAGGAGGATGTAACGAAAGAGAGGGCTGGGTGCATAATAAGAGGAAGAAGGAACAAGAAGGGTTAAAAAGAGTGGTATGTAACAATAATGCTGGGTCCTTGTTTTCAATAACAATGGATATATTCCACGTCTCTCTCCAAACCAGTGGCCCCCTAGTGATGCTGCTAGTAATGTCTCCCCTCTCACTAAATAGGACTGTGACCATACTAAAGTAATGTGGTCAATTTTATCCCAACAAACTACAACCACATGATGAACCATTGTTACATTGTTACATTGTTACATTGTTACATTGAGACTGACACGGCTGAGACACAGACCGTTAATGTGACCATTCCATCTAGCACCAAAGTGAACTCATTGTAATTACGTTCTTAAGAGGTAACATTTTACATGTAGATTGTCCAAATATATTCTACCATTTACAATTATTAGTCATACTTTGCATGCTTTTTATAGGTGTACAAGAACTGAATGGCTTGTGAGTCATCGCATGGGATTCACACCCTTGTATGTCCCAAGGCTATTTCATGTGTTTTATTATCACCTTTTACATGTGT
>NC_134500.1:5218574-5256074 GCF_040206685.1 Ascaphus truei
GAGCAGACAAAATGTAATACGACACTTCAAGAAATTAGGAAAATTAATAGCGAATCGTTAATTGATTGTGCCAGCTTCCCTCCTTTTTTTGCCATCGTCCCGGATATCCTGTCTAGCTGCACGAACAAAAACTGGAAATGATTCAGTCAACAGAGGATCTGCTCGCATGAGGTTGTTGGTGAATGCGGCCTGTGCAAGGGAAGTGGCTTATTGAGATAGATATCCAGGGTCCGTAGGGACAGCTGTCTGCACCGTGTGTTTATCTGCCCTTAGCCAAATGATTGTATGGGTGAACATCGTTGCAAACTGCTAATGCATTCTACAGATTCCATGTGTTTATTCATTTTAAACGTTGTTGGCAAAACGGAATTTTGCTTGGCTGTCACCTCCATGATGTGCTGTTGTTATCTCAAACTCGTTGGGAACTTATCGGCCAACGTGGACACTCAAATTAGTCAGATTTGGAAGCACAATGAGAGCCATTGCTTCGGCTTTCGTTGCTGTGCATTGGGCAGACACAACTTTCTCAGTGAGAGTTGAGAAAACAAGACATTTTTTTCTGAAGTATTGAGGAGTTTGATTAAAAGAAATAAAGGGAAGTGTCAGTCTGGGTGGCTAACATGTTTCTGTACAAAATAAGAACAAGTATTTATTTAAAAATCGCAAGAAAAAATGCTTTGATATATACTTTCAGGCATATTCTGAGGGACAGATGGGGAGTCACAGGACAGTTTAAAGTGATTGTGCTGAGGACTTGAATTATCTGAAGATAATTAGCTCCTCTGTGGGAGAAGGCACTGAGTTTGAAGCAGTGAGATCTGGTTCAATTCCCGGTGTCGGCTTCTTGTGACCTTGGGCAAGTCACTTTATCTCCCTGTGCCCCAGACACCAAAAAACATAGATTGTAAGCTCCACTGGGTAGGGACTGTGCCTGCAAAATGTCTCTGTAAAGCGCTACGTAAAACTAGCAGCGCTATACAAGAACATGCTATTATTATTATTATTATTATTATTATTATATTACGATGTTAGAGACTTGAAAGGAAATAGCCGTGAAGAACTATGAAGAACTTCTAGTTTTTTTTGTAATAGTAATTATTAGTATTGTTACGAGAGCTAGTTACTTTTTATATATATACAACTGACAGTACTGGCACCTTGTCGTAGGCAAGAGAATATACAAGAACAATTAACTGCAGAACCCAAGATCTTACAATCTATTGTTGTACAACCTGCAGAGCAATGAGATAAACATGATACAGAACTCACGCTTCCCTTCTGTTTTCTCTATAACTCTAATCTCATGGAGAATTGAACGCCCGTACACTTATTTTTCAAGGTTTCTTCCTGGGTTGATTATCTGCAATATATATATAAAACATAAATAATTCACGTTCTTTCTGTTTCTTTCCTACTTCATGAAGTCCTCTTTTGTCAGCTTTTTGTAAGGACAATTGGCCACCATCTCAGAGTACTTGCAATTTAAATGTAAATCCTGGAACTGAGATTCAAACCAAGTTCTCCCTCTCTTGAGTCGTGCTGTTACCCTAAACCTGGACTCTACAACTGGCAGCCTCAGGGCCACATCCAAACCACGAAGAACGTGGTAGTGGCCTGTGGACATCTCTCTACTTCTGCTCCTCTCTCCGTACCAAATTGCGATGTACAGGGAGCAAGAAGCCCTGGAACCATGGATTGCCCCTTCAGTCAGCTGTTTCCTGCTATACTGGCTGCTTAAACCTGCCCTGCTCCATGTCTCTTGGTCGGAAACAAATCTGTAGCGGAGGAAAGGAGCAGGAAATTATAAGCAGCGCCCCAGTCGGTAATGACTGATCAAAGCGGGTATAGGGGAAAATCCGATCCATGGCTCTACCTGGAGATAGAGAGGTGCAGAGCTGGCATCCTATGTCTCCCACTGCACCCCTAAACCTCCCATATGCCACCCTCTGTTCTCCCTCATCTTCCATTCAACCTACCCCCATGCCTCCCACTGCAGTCCTCCATGATTTCACACACTGAGCCCTCCAAGATGATGGTACTTCCCCATACCCCCCACCGATACTTTTGCTGATACTGGTCCACCCTCCCAGCAGTGATGGGCAATTTCCCCAGTAAGAAAGAGTGACCTTAAACCATATGACTGAGTTCAACATTCTGATTATAATTATTTTCCATTCTAGCCCCCCATATAAACAATTTGAAGAGATCTTCCCTACACCACCCACTGTCCCCATTACCAATCTCTTTAGAATCGTGCAGAAAACTTGACTTCTTTGTTTGTTTCTAGGAGCTCACATCAGGTCAGCTGTGTCCTGAAAGGCCACCCAAAAAGCTGTAACCTTGATAAGGCCCATGAAACATCAAACTCAGAGATAATTACTTTCTCTTGCACTTCCAAATTGAAATGGAACAAATTTAACTCCAGTTTAGGGAGTTTCTACCTCCCCCTCCCCCCCCCCCCACAGGAACTTGGCTGATATCGTGGAACTTCAAGGCTTCATATGTGTGGCCCTTTTCACCATTTGGACTCCGAGCAATTTGGTGATCTGCCCAAGGACTTCATGTGAGATTCTGTACGTGAAAGGACAATAGATTATTTACCAAGACCACACAATCTGCAAATAATATGCAAACTGATGGAGTCAAATGTCCCACCGCTCCCTACCTCTGAGGGCGGAAGGACAAGGTGGATAAACAGAGGTGGGCGGGGGGTGAGCAGGGGGGGCAGGGGGGAAGCATTTCCAAAAACAATACACATCTAGGAAATAATGAAGAAATAAGTAAACCCAAAAGGGATCTATCTCTTCAAACATACAAATGATCTTATGTTAACAGTTGGGATTAAACATCTGTCTCATTGTTATGTGATCATAACAGATGCTGCGTGCTAACATTTCCTGCTAGCACTGTTTGTTATTATTGTTTGTGCAGCACATTGTGGTGTATTCAGCTTAAGGGATACATTTTTTATTATCCTTCTGTGCAGCTGAACTGATTCCATGATGTGCTAAGTGCAGTAGCAAAGTCTCCCTCGGATTTTGGGAACACTATAACTGATTGGTGTCACATTTGAAGGGACCGTCCCGGTTTCACGTTGGCTGTAGTATCCAGGGCTGAATGCACGTATGGAAATGACCAGGGCCGCAAACGGAAATCATGGGGCCCAGGACAAATGATAGGAGCAAGGGGGGGAAATCGGAGCACGGTGGGGGGGGGGGAATCGGAACAAGGGGGAGAATCGGACCAGGGGAGGGGGGAATCGGAGCAGGGATGGGAAATCGGATATGGGGGGAAATCGAAGCAGGGGGGCATGGAGGCAAGGAGGAAGCAAGGGAGGCATGGAGCAGTACTTACCACTTGCTCCATGCAGGAGGAGGCGGGCCTTGCTTTGCCAGCTCGTATAGAGGTTGGTGCTGGCCAAAAAAAAAATCCTGGCAGTGTGCCAGCACAGGCCAGCCAATCAGGAGAGAGGGGAAGTTTTTTTTTCTTTGCAGAGAAGCGCGTGCTGCCTGGCGGATCGTGATCGCGCTAAATCCTGTCACCCTGTGGTGACCGGGCGACGGGATTTATCGAGGGGCATGGCCGCGAGCGCAGGGGGCCCGGCCGCCACTCATGGGGCCCAGGATGCCAGTACCTGCTGTCTCCCCTCTGTTGGCGGCCCTGGAAATGACCCCAGCAGTGCTTTGGTATGTACTTTCCGCCAAGTACACCAGGACACCATCTGTGAAGAGGGTGAACTCAATTCGAAATCCCATTGTTGGTTTGTTGTGAAATTTATTCTCAATGCTTTATTACAAGTCACTTGGGGGGGAAATGTATTAACCTTCTAGAAAATAAACTTAGGCAGTGGGCAGGGAAAAAAATGTTTTGCTAGGGTCCTCTGCAGGTGCAAGAAACGTCTTCATTATGTTTTACCTGGAAAACAGCACATTTTTGACACATACAAAAAAAAAAGAAGCTAGAGAATATACTTGATACATCACATGATAACGTGCGGCATGTAACTTCTTCCTAACTCCCACCACTGACACTCCCCAAGATGGAAGATAACATGGTGCAAAGAAAGCACACTTACCTACTGGAGATACATTTCTATTATGGTGAGATCCAATCACTAAGCAACTCTTAGATACAGAATAGAGCCACACCATGTACACTGCTTACTTTACTTCATTTGGGAGATCTTTTTCCTACACATTTCAGGGCATTCAATGAAATAATAAGAGAAAAGAACCCTGTTTTATTTTATTGCATTCTCATATTTACTGAAACCAAATATAGGAGGGTAGAGGAAATATTTTTCTCGTGCAGCCAACTGGGACATTACCCTACAGCTAACTAGCATCTGCAGTAAGCATGGCTGCCCTGCACCAGATAATCACAAGCAAATCTGACACATTGTGCAGAATGTAGAGGTTCTGCATTGATGCTAAAATGATTACATTTTTGCACCTGTTTCCCCCTCGTGAAATAATGGGTTTGTTCACTGATAAATCTGGCAATGTTTTGTATCTCAGTGTAAAATTGGTGTGAAAGTTAGATAATGCAAGGGATTTATCAGAGTATTAAATGAAATATCCACACTGTAAACAGACTCTGCATGTGCAGTGCGGGAGAAAGGAGGCATAGGAAGGGCCACATTTACATGTGGCTATCATTAGAGACGTAGAAACTTTTCCCCGAGCTTGCCAACCATTCAAAATGTACCCCTTTATCACCAAAGAACAACGAGTGCACTTTTACCAGTTTGCAAGCAGTTCACCTAGTAAAAGACCAACTCAAATCCATAACCTGAAATGTGGGTTTTTTTGCGAGAGAGCCCTATTTTATATTTCCTATTCTAGAATCGCTGGCAAACTTCACCCTAAAACTCATTCAAACTAAACAAATCCCAGCATCATTTTTTTTAGAAGTTTTTGGCCAAAAAAAGTTTGAGGGAAACGGGGGCGAGGCAGAAGTTTTCAGGGTTTAAGAAAAACTGAAAAGGGATAAACAATAATTACAATTGTTAGAAAATACGTGGTACTTAGTACTATTCCCATGATCTGTTATTTGTACTATGTGTTATTTATATGATTGTCACGTGTAATACTGCTGTAAAGCTCTATGTATATTAATGGCGCTATATAAATAAAGACATACTAATACATACTGATCAGTGAATGCGCAGAGAAGCTTTCCAGCATTCAGTGATACATGCAACTGCAGTAAATTCATTCTCTGAAACCGTGCTCTTATGTAGGATAAAATGTTATAAAAATGAGGACAGAAGTCTTCTTACTGCTTTTATAAAGTAGGGCCCCAGAAACAGTTCACGCTTTCCTGAAGAAAGAAAATTCATTGCGAAACGCGTTGAAACTGAGCCGTGAACTTTTGGAGCCAGCCGAGCCACAGTAGGATGCAGAGGAAGAACTTGAAACAATCAGCATCCTGAAGCATCGCAGAAGCGGACGGACACAAGGAGACTCGCACGATCGAGGCTAAGACAGCTCCAATGCAGGCCGCCGATGTTATTTTATACACGTAAGTACAGAGTGCTGTACTATATTTTTTATGTGAATTCATCGCGTTTTCTCTGGGTATGATATCCGTACTCGAGGGGAAGGTACTACACCATAGGAAGATACTACACTATAAGAAGAGGTCCCTTTTTCGGCCTCGACTTAAAGATAGATGTCCCCTTGACAAACACACAAGATCTGAAGTTGGCAGTGGACAGGAGAGGAGAAGATCATTCTAAAGATACCTTTACAGGTCTATATTCACTTTGGCCATGTGAGTGGTGGCATTGACTTGACCTACTCTGACTAGATGAACATTAGAACTATACCATCATTACTATATTGCGCTATTTGCATTTTTTGTTGTACATGATTCTGCGCTCCCCATATACTTCAATCAACACTTCCCAAGGATCAAAAGGAGGATCCTCATCAGTCGAGCATCGTATCACTCACATTAATTTATATATTTTTTCATATATATTGTGCAGTAAAGTTTTTTTTTAATATATTCACCACTTCTTCTTTCTTTTTAAAGTTTTGTGCTATAGAAAAGAGAGGGGTGGCTGTTTGTTTTACTGGTTTCTCGGTCAGTAGAGAAAGAAATGCATTTTTGGCCCATCCAAAACACACCCTCCTTCTGTCTCTGTAAGATCTCTCCACATATATAGTATCAGTATAGTGTCAGTATAGTATCAGTTTAGTATCAGTATAGTATCAGTTTAGTATCAGTATAGTATCAGCTCTGTTGCTGATATTATAACCTCATATATAAACCTTGGCCCCTTGCAGATGCACTTGCCAGAGCACCCTCCCTACTGTCTCTGTACTACCTACCTACCAATTAGATTGTAAGCTCTTCGGAGCAGTTACTTTTATGTCTAAAGCGCTTATTCCCATTATGTGTTATTTGTCACTTGTGTCAATGCTGTGAAACGCTATGTACAATAATGGAGCTATATAAATAAAGACATCCATACTTAATACTTAGATTGTAAGCTGTTCAGGGCAGGGACTACTTTTCCTATTGATTAATGTCTGAAGCCCTTATCTCATGATGTGTTTATATTATATCACATGTAGTGTAAAGCGCTGTGTACCTGGATGGCGATATATAAATAAAAATATACATACAATCTAAATAAATATTTTTATTCTCAAACCACGTGACAGCATGCTGGGAAATGAGGAGAAATGGGGACACTCTGAGACGAGTTAGGTCTCACATTATAGCATTATGTTTTGCTCCCACGACGATGGTAAAAGTTGAGCACGGTTTGATTTGATCTCCACTGATTTAAATCCACACAACCTTTTACTCGGGAGATGGACAAATTACAGTTGAGCCTGACTCGTATCACTCTTATTCATGCTGCCAGTTATGGTATCTCATTCCCATATTAAATATCATATCCATAATTAACTATTACAAGTGTGAAATATTAATCTCACCACAGATCCTGAATCAGAGGGAGAGGATGAAGAAATGAATGGTGTTTGCAGGTCTTCGGCACAGTGGTGAACGTTCTGTATGGACAGCCTTTCTGGCTGGAGATATGGCTGGAGAATGCAGGCAGTCTCTCTATCTTTCATTAACTTGCTTTGCGTTGAGGGAGTTTTTTCAGGGGAAAGAAATCTTAATGCTGTGTTATTCAATGAATTATCAGGGAATCGCCTATATACATAGGGTATATACATAGGGAGAGTTGGCCAGAATGCTTGAAGAAATGGCTGACACTCCTTTTATTTATACTGCTTCTTGCCCATATTGTGACCATATTAACGAAGTGGAGGTCTGCCACTACACCACCTGGATCTGGAACATCCCAGTGATGTGTGAACTTGCCGTGATCTCCGAAAAAACGACGACAACGAAAAACAGTGACAATTTTAATCAAACCTTTGGCGCCAGAGGTTCTAAGTTTGCAAAGTTCGTTGACGCATGTAACAAGTTTGGACACCTCCAGAAGGCAACTTACAGCCCAATGATTTGAAAGGACTTTTCTAGGTAAATATAGCCTTGTATCTGTTGCTAAACATCAGTAATTGACTCACAATACAGAAATGCCTAATATATACACACCCATGAAAACGATGCTTAAAACCATGTGCTCAGGTATCTCTGACAATGAAGGGTTTTAAAATATCACTTTTTTCACAGATCTTTTTATGTGCCTGCATCACCATTGCAGTGATCTACTGTGACTGTGATTTTTAACAGTGCAACACAGCTTTTAGTTGCCATAAAACGCTTTACGTTTTGCTTTGAATGCTGCTAGACATTGCTATTTTGTAAGACCCAATCCCTCTGTGCAATCAGAGACAGAAGTGACGACATGTAGTCTCTATTAAAGCTGCAGTTCAGTCTTTTTTTTTTTTTTTTTTTACTTCAATAGTTTCACGTGGGCAATCTCTAATTACCTAAAGAACTGTATAGCTGCCAGGCAATTCGTTCTCCATGTATTGATCGGCGAAATTTGGTAACATCATTAGTGAAGGGATCTGTTTTTCTTCTGCTTCTTTCTCTCAGTGGAAGCTCATGAATATTCATGAGCACTCCTGCACTGACATGTGCTAGAGGGAGGGCAGGGCTGACAAAGGGGGGTGCCAGGGCTTGTGACAGGGCATGAAGGGGCAGTGCCTTAGCAAATGGTTGTTAAAATAGAATACAAGAAAATTGGTCTTTCAAAGTTGTTTTTTTAAAAACAGAAAATGCTAAAAGTATTTTTTCTTGCTACAGAACTGATTTATTAAAAAAAACACACATGCAGGATATTTACTGAACTGCAGCTTTAAATGCCCTGGAACATTGTACACAGCGTGTTTGGGGACACACAGTACAAACTGATACATTTATTTTGCAGGTCGGACGGTGCTGTACAGGTTACATCTGAAACAAAAGCACCTAATTGTTGCGTTCTGGTTTCTTATGATTTGTAAAAAAATTTAAGTAGTTGAATAAATCATATTGTGGAATAGCACAATTGTAAAAATTAAAGACGGGCGAATCCACCCAAAGCCTTTTCACAGATTTTCTTGCATTTTCCGCCCCCCAAAATCAGTTTCGCAGTGTAAAAGCCGCAAACGGATTTGGTCAGTTTTAATCCCTGTGGATTCATCAAAAACCACCGTTGGATACAATCCGTTGACAGATTTTTAGAATCCAATCCGTGGATTCAGCGATCCGTGGCAGATTCTTAAGAATAGACTGCTGAATCCGCGGGGAGTATTGGTAATAATAATAAAAAAAAGGCGCAAAACGCGAGTCGCCCTTCTTAATATTGTTCCACTGAAATCCGTGGATCAAAGCAGTGGGCCGATCCGCTGCGGGTCCAAACTCACCCATCTCTAGTAAAGGTTAATTCAATAATAGCAAAGGTCTAAATAAATGCATCTATTATGAATGGCTATGGAATTAGTGGATCTCAAATAAGATTTTACCCACGCCATAAACAACTTTCCTCCCTCTCCTACTAACAAGCATCCTTGCTCTTTATGTTCTGTTCACCAGTGAAGACGTGGAGGAGGCTTAGTGGAAGGCAGAAAGCAGGACAGGGATTTGCATATGTCATCCTTTAGTGTCACTGAAAGGGAAAGGTTTCTACTGTACTACTGGTATGCCTATTAAAACATGGAATACGTTACTATACCATGATAAAGCTATAGAGGGAAATAACAATCTGGATTTATGGGAATTTGTGCTTAAGAGCAGCATTCTGCTCCGATTGGTTTGTTTGTGTGTTTTTTTAAATAGATTTCTCCTTGTCCTTTCTGATACGGTTTTTATTTTTAAAATCTGATGCCCCATTCTGGAGATAGAAGCATTTAAAATATTAAGTGCCCGGGAAGTTTAAACGAAACTCTCTGTAGAGCCGTGTGCAGTGTAACGATCTCCAGTGCTAATTAGACGCTAGAGATGACGAAAAATCATGTTGGAAAAAATAAAATAAATGAACGCAACGAGCAGGGGAACAATACTAATATTACAGGAGTTAAACGGGTATAGAATTCTGTAAGGCAGGGGTTCTCGACTCCAGTCCTCAAGACCCCCTAACAGGTCAGGTTTTCAGGATAACCCTGCTTCAGCAGAGGTGGTGCAGTCTTTGACTGAGCCACCTGTGCTGAAGCAGGGATATCCTGAAAACCTGACCTGTTGGGGGGTCTTGAGGACTGGAGTTGAGCCCCCCCCCCTTCCTGTTATAGGGGTTTGCTGCTTTTAAGAGTAAATGCATGATGACGGTAACCCAACTCCTGAACTACCTAAAAGCTGCAAAAGGATGAAGGAGTTAAGAGAAGATCATCTGAGGTCCTTCGGCTTTTTATGAAATAATAGAAGCCATTCTCATCAAGGGAAGGAATCATTATGTGCGGATGGTAATTTACTTTATACGACCTTCAATTGATTATTTTGTGCCTGATACACAAATATCGCAGGAGCTATTGATCGTAAAACCTACCAAATAGATCTCTAATAGCTTTTACCCAAGAAAAATAATTATGCTAGCGTTGTGGTCAAACAAACACATAAACCAAGGTGAAGGTATTAATGTGCTGTAATGTTACCCATCTATCTGAGACACATGGAAAAGGCCGTTTCACAACCACACTGCGTCGCCTGAGATCCGCCAGCACATCATATCTGACCAACAATTACAGCCTGTTACAGTGGGAAATTAATTACTGTTAGTAAAAGCTCAGATGAGAAGGGAACGCCGTGATTGTGCTTGTCTGATAAAGTCGGGCAGAAATTACTTGCATCTCCACGCACACTTTGGACTTGATCTCTCATTAGAGTAAGAATGTGGAGGTGATGCAGAGCAGGGATGTTGGAACTGGTTTACGCAAAAGGTCAAGGGTCAAGGCCCAAAATGGCCATGGACCAGGAATTAGTCATTAGAGTGGACAGAAAATGTATCAAAAAGACAACAAATCCATGGAATTGGCTGCCTTATAAACATTCAATTGGCCTTAAAGTGATATTTTTCATTTAGCACAGTCACTAGCATTTTAGGAGGTCTGTTCCATTTATTGCAGATGTTAAAGAATGGTATGATCCATGGTCTAATATGATAGGCATACTTGATTTATAACCATTTGTTTATGAAAGGGAAGACCTTCTATTTCTTCCTGCGGTGTATGCTCTCCCAAAGTGGATGGTAATTCTTTGCTCTCTCTTTACTCATTGAGTTAATATCGCAAAGATTTATATACATGTCAGGCTGTTTCCTGACAAAAGTTCTCAGCCTTCAGTTTTGATAGGGATCCAAAGTGGTAATTCCTATCAGTGGGAAAATGTACAGTTGAGGCAGAAAAACGATGGCTGCCAAGAGCTGCTTGTAATTAAAAATTAAAAATATGGATATACTGAGCTCCTGGGACCGTCACGGAGAAATGTGATACCCATTAAGCAGGAGCAGAGAGAAAACATTGTTGCAATTTAAGTTGTAATGTAACAGTTCAAGATACATTGTTACTGAACTAATAATAACTTATTTAGGATCCATGTCATCCAATCTGTCCTGAAGACCATTGGGTACTGTTTTATGGGACATTCTCAACTCCATTTATGAATAACAAAGTAGTCTTTCAAAGTTGCCCGATGTGCTGTGCATAAAGTCTCCATGAAATCGGCCGCTGAGACGTGGAAGCAGCTTTATGCGACATGTACATAACATTGTCTGATACGGTCCCAGGTTGCACACTGTCGTAATTACCAGAACACACCTGAAAACAAGATGAACCCCTTCATTTATCATTTCTGGTAAGATATGTAGGAGTCTGAGGAACATGCATGGTGACACTCCCTACATCACACGCGATAGATAACAACACCATCTTCAAACGACGGTGTCCCACTTGCAAGATATATTATACTTTTACTGTTATTTAAATGTAAGAGCAAAGCATCCGCTGCTGAAGATACCCTATGTACGTCTCCGGTATGAATGTCCCTGGGAAGGGATGGCCAACTCCAGCCCACAAGGTCTACTAACAGGCCAGGTATTAATTAGGGATATCCCTGCTTCAGCACAGGAGGCTCAGACTGATTGACTCACCTGTGCTGAAGCAGGGATATCTCTAATACCTGGCCAGTTGGTGGCCCTTAAGTACTGGAGTTGGCCGCCCCTTTCCTAGGGTAACCAATATGTACGTTTTAATGTATAGCTAATGGCACCAAGTTATGAATATTTCCAAATGTAGCAAAACCCTGCACACAGAGTATGTTCATATCAAACGCCCTGGTGCCCTTTGCAAACAATATAGTTCAAAAGTGACATTCTTTCCTCTTTTGTGCTTCCCAGTTGGGGTTGTGACCACGGCAGACCGGAGTCATTGCTATCTGCGGAATATGATTTCTGACCTCTGGTTTTGTGATAAACTGTTGCAGTGCGACAATACAATACTGTAAGCCTGGAATCCAATCTGTGCATGAATCTGGGAAGTAATCCTGCCCTCACTACTGAGTGTTATGGAGTTAGCCTATTATCAGGCATGTCAATGTGCAAGAGGTCACATCGGTCAGAATTGTGGGACCTGGACTAAAAAATTGCCTTTTAATGGAAAAGTATCAGTAAGGTTCCACTGAAGTCTATGAGATGCTGATACTAAATATCAGTGAGATTGACTTCGCCAGTGAACCACGCAGAGAATCAGTTGACAGGGAGACTTTATGGTCCTCATTCTAAAGCAGTAATATAGCAATGTAGCAGTAAAGACATTCATTTTTGTGGTCAATTTGGTGGATGAGGCTCTGTGAAGGTTACTAAGAAATCATCGTTTTTAATACTTATATATTATCGTATGTGTCTGTACTATACACATACAGTATATATACATGTATATATAATTACACACATATTATATATAGAGGTGTGTATATATATATATATATATATATATTTTTTTTTTTTTAATTATTTATCAAATGTTTTACCAGGAAGTAATACATTGAGTTACCTCTCGTTTTCAAGTATGCCCTGGGCACATATATAATATATATGTATGGTCACACATTTGTGTATAGTTTCAGTACCAATATCTACATTTCTAAGTATAATGCTTGCGAATACATTGAACAATTTGCATCTTTTTCTATTTTGTACACAAATAATTGTTTTTACCTTGCAATATTATGCAACTATAGAACCTACAGTATATCTGACACACCTTAGAGATCAATGCAGATCTTCCTACACATACAAATTACTTTATGTCCAGGATTGATGAGAAAAAAATAGGAAAACAAGCAGACTATTTTGGAACCTTGATATTGATTCAGCTGTAACTGATTAGTAGAACATTACATAAATCCATAGAGTTTCATTTCACATGAAATAATTACTTGCCTAAAGAGCACTGATCTTTTCTTCAAATGGGATACATATCATTTATTCTTTTTTAATTCTGAATATTTTTTCACAGCTCTTGTCTCCGTAATATGTCATTTTATCATTTGGGGGTGGAGAATCTTTGGATGGGGTCGCAGGATTTTATCACTTGGGGTTGGAGAAAAAGATTCATAATGTGATAAGAAGGCTTGAATTCTAATTGGCATATTAGAAAAGCACATGATATATGAGGTGTCAAAAAGCATACTTGTTCATATCACTGCTTCATAGAAACGGTAAAAGAATGCTTTCACAACTACAGTATATACTAAATATAGTCCTTGAGCAAGAAAAGCAGTCTTGAAATCACTAATGTAATGCATTGTGTGGTTTTCTGGCAATAATATAAGACTAAGGAAAGCCCTTAAGAAATTAGCTTTCTGATTACAATGCTGTAACGCACGCTGCGGACCGCCAATTCAGTGGTGCTCAACTCCAATCCTCTAGCCCCCCCAACAGGTCAGGTTTTCAGGATATCCCAGTCTTTGACGGAGCCACTGATTGAGTCACCTGTGCTGAAGCTGGGATATCCTGAAAACCTGACCTGTCGGCGGGGGGGGGGGGGGGGGGGGGTCAGTGGGAGGGGGGCCGTTCAAAATTAGAGGGGGAGGGGAGCACATGAAATTAGAACCATTCATTCCAAAACAAAAATAACAATGTGTCACCTTTTGCCCGAAATCCAGCTGTCTGTGGGTGGTTTGACTGGCTTTGCATCTAATCCCATACTGTGCTTAAAAGCTGTGTGAACAGCGAAGCATTTGCTTATAAGGGTCTCTATGTAAAAATGGATTTTCAGGCAAAAGGTGACACATTGTGTGGCCATTTGCATGTAATTTCCCAGAATCCCCTGCAGTGGAAGCACTGTATGCTAGGTGATAATTGTGAAAGGCATGGTTGCACACCTGTCTAAGACATGTGAATGTGCTCACAAGTGATATATATATAAATATATATATATATATATATATATATATATATATACACACAAACACACATACATACAATCCTTGTACTATGCTGATCTTAATATAACATTAATTTATTTTAAAAAGAGAAAAAAAGGACTAAATAAAATGCTACTAGAGACCTCAGTAGTGGAAATGTATGTATGTGTGTGTGTATGTGTATATATATATATATATATATATATATATATATATATATATATATATATATATGTTTGTTTGCGTGTGTGTGTATGTATACATATGTTTGTGTATATGTATACGTATATGTTTGTATATATGTATATATATGTGTGTGTGTGTGTGTATATATATAGATGTAGATATATATGTGTATGTATAGGTATAATCTCCAGCTTCAAAGAAGTAATAGACCTTTACCATAAACAAGCGCTCTCATTTCTTTTTCCAGTGCCACAATAACATACTGCACTTCTTTTGTTGAGTGAATGTAGATACAAGAGCACTGCTCTGAGTGTTATGTTTCCCATCCGAGCCATGGAAGGCTAAGCAATGCCACTGCCCGTCAGGCCGGCCGCCGGGCCCTCCCGCAGGTTGGCGTCCCACCTGCACTTTGTGATTGGCTGCACATGCCGTCAAAGTCATTGAGTACTCGGCAGGAGGATTTGGGAATGATTAATTGTCCTGTCTCGAGAGCCGAGAGTTCTGAACAGCAGGGTTCTCGGCGTATGTAAATACGAGTGGTCACAGAGCTGTATCAGAACCAAATGAAATGAGCAGAATGACTTCACAAAGGGGCTTAACTTTCAGTGTTTAGATTGTGAAGATTAGCTGCGATTTCATCTCTGTGGGAGAAGAGACCTCTCTGCCATGAGAAGCTGGATAGGTTTCCTGGTTTGAACCCCGAATTCTGCTGCAGAATAAATGTTCTGTTTATTTGTCTGTTTGCTACTAATTCTGAGCCCTCTCTCCCCATAGAACTGGGAATGGATTTATTCAGTTCTTATTTGAGACACACACAGGCATCTCTTTTATTATGAACAGAAATAACCCACAAGAGGTAATGCGGAATATGTCAATGTATTTTTATACTGCTCTTCTAAGAGTTTACACATCATGTAGCAGTCTAATATTTGTGTGTTAAATTGCCCTCCTGAAGAGAATCCAGGCGGTTGGTGGGGGGCCTACTAAGAATATTACACACCATAGAGGCCACACACTTAACTCATTGAGTGCCTCATACCTGTAACTTATTCAAGGAGTTAGCCATGAAATGTTATCTTCTGTGTTGCGTTGCAAGGCTGTGGGCCCAAGCCATTGTTTTTTTTGCACAGTTTATATATATATATCTTCACTAAGTATGGTAAAACCTATCCCTTGCTTAATTTTTACATAGCCAGTATAACCAACCCCACACTGAGGAGACCCATTAAGGTTGAAACAGTCTGTCTGTGGGTGGGTTTGCTGGCTATGCATCTTAATCCTGGCTGTGCTAAAAGCTGTGACCATGCAGCAAGCTTAAGCCTATAGGGAACCATGTTTATGGTTTTGAAGCAAAAGGTGGCACTGTGTGCTCATTTGCATGTCATTTCCCAGAATCCCTTGCTGCAGTGGAAGTTCTGTGTGCTGGGTGATAATGGTGAAAGGTGGGGTTGCAGACCTGTCTAAGACATGCAAATGAGCATACAGTAATACAGTATTTCCATTTGATATATATATATATATATATATATACATATATATATATATATATATATATATATATATATAACAGACAAAAGACTGTGCCTATAAATGGGTATATAAATTGAACATATAGGTATACGTATAAATGAGTAACCCTATATTGCCCTTGTAGGTATGGGCTATAATTAGTGATACGTATTACCAATGTAAATATAAATAATGATATACCAAAGAATAAAATAGTATTAAGAATATGTATATTACAAAAAAATATGTGTGTATGTCAATATGATGTCAGTGTATATAATAGCCAAGTAAGTATGGCTATATAATGTGTATGTGACCTAAATAGTGTGTACTGGGGATATACAAATGAATATAAGAAAAATAAACAATGTAAAAATACATGAACCATATATGGATAAAGTCCAAAAAGGTGAATGGATCTGTGGTATGATGACACTCTAATCAGGATACTGGCTGCTTTCCACATGGAACCAACGAATTCCCAGCAGATCTGTACAAAAATGAAAAAAGAAAGCGCCCGATCCGAGTGCAATAAGTCTAAAAAAATAACATTTAATATCCCATAAAAATCCAACAAATTCGAACTCACAAACAGAAATAAAATAGCATTGTATGAGATATACTCATGCACCAATAGGAACTCAGCTACGCCGCTCACACGTTGTCTCCACCGCATGCAGTCGCAAGGCTCCTCTGGGTCTCCGTCCGGCAGGAACTCAGGGAGCAACACAAACACTCTTAGTGTCCTCCGGAAACAAGTCCACTGTGTAATGGGTTCCGGGCAGGGCTGCGTATGGCGTGTAAGGTAGCCGACAGTGTCTATGAGTTCAGGATGCTAATGGTATAGTATACCACACTAACAAAGCGACATACACCCTACGCGTTTCTTCACGTTACGTGATTTCATCAGGGGAATCAGGCCTGATTCTCGGATACATGTAAGCACATTGTCCCGGCAATATCTCCCATTGGAAACACTTGTGCAACTCACCGCTAGAGTCCCCTGCTTCAGGGGGATACCACAGTTAATGGCCAGGTAGCCCTGAACCTATATTGGGTTCATGGGTGCTCCAACGGTAGATAAGTTTGTGAGGGACTCTCAGAGTCCAGTCTAAGTCTAATAGACAGTGTGTGGGGAATACAGGCTTATAGAAATAAAAGTACACTTTTCTATTCTATTCCCCATACCCAGGGCTTAGGGATGTATTAAAGTGTAGTTTATTAATACATTGTAACATACTGTAATGTACTGGTGTGTACTGTAAGGTAGTGGGACTTTCGGAACCGATGTTCAGACAGGCTGTCAGGGCTACCAAGTTGGTGCCAGTAAGTCTGCTTGACATCGGAGTTCAAAGTAACCAGAGGATGCCAGAGGTGTGAAAGCCATTTGGGTGGCAGGGAAGGGCTCAAGTACCCAAGTCCGGAGAACAATGGCAGTCGTCAGGGCTGCCATTTGTTCTGCCAGACTTAGTGGGGCCTGACCCAGCGGGTGGCATAAGATTGCCAGGGACGGAGGTGGTAAACGTGTGCATATCCCATGGCAATTTCAGATTTCACGCTGACCCAGCTTTCTATACCGGCTTGGCTCTGATTGGCTACTGAGAAAGTTCCCACACGATGATTGGCCGCTGAGTTTCATGAATGAAACTCCAAATACTATAAGAAATGCCTGAGCCAATCAGATTGCAGATTTCTAGCGGTAGAAGGGCGGGTAGGCTTTTCAAAGATGCTCTTGCCGAATAGCAGAGCAACCGGCTTCGATTTCAAGCCAGGAAAGTCTGCCCGCCAGAGTCTAAGTCCAGTTTTTAGAGCCCAAGTTCTAATAATCGAATGTTGTGGTCGTGGCTGGGATTTTATGCCAATTTCGGTTCCAGAGAATTGGTGGTAGCTCACGGTCAAAAGAGTCCAAGTTCTCAGAAGAGAAGGGAGCGGTGGCGTGTGGAACTTCACGCCAATTAGGGAACCAGGAGATTTCCCGGTCAGGGTAAAACTCTTATCTAGAGTTTCCTGCACCTACAAGAGTTTAGTTTTCAATCCCCAGACCCCCAGTATGTGTGCTTTTCGTCTGTGTTTTGTGTTTCATTGTGTGTATGGGAATTTATGCCGAATAAATTACATTTTATTTTATTACCTTGTTTTGCTCAATGAATGATCCTGGTAAAAAGGTGTAAATAACCTGGTCTCCCGTGACAAGTTCTGCTTAAAAACGGGGCAAAAAAAAATCGCTGGCTTGGATTGCTACTTTAGTGCATGTGATAGTTACATAGTAGATGAGGTTGAAAAAAGACGTACGTCCATGAAGGAACGTGATCTGAGGAACTGGTTATTGGGCAGGTCAGTTTGATGTCCGATGCATGGCGTTGTCCATTGCCATTTCACAAATGTTTGGACAATGGTGAAAAGTTCAAGCAAATCTTGATTCACCTTTTTTCTTCTTTTTGTACCTAGGAGAACTTTTTGCCGCCTTCTCAAATTTTGCCCACAGCGTTGCAAAAACTGCAAAGCATTGAGAACGTTCTAGTAAAAACCAACAAAGCAATTCCTGGAAACCGAAATTGAGACTTCATGGGCAATTTTACTAATCACAGTAAAAATACAGTAAATGCTACTTGTCATTTTTTGGGGGGGAATTTTTATATTTACAGCTTTGTAACCTGGTCTTGATTGTCCAGAATTCGCCAGTTATGTGAATGTGCGTGAAAGTGCCACACATCTGGAGTGATCGGGAATACGTGTGACTCGCGATATTCCCAGGGAGAGAAAGGCAGCATATTTCTCTAAAGAGGAAATTCCATTTAGAAAGTAGAAAAATAAATCTGATCAAAACCGATTACATAACAGATATCGATTTCACCATGCCAAGGTTTGAGATGTTGGCGCGGAGATCAGATAGGGTTTGTAGCTTTGTTGGAGAACTCAATTAGCATTTGATTAAAATGTGAACTCAAGTTTACGAGTTGCAGAGAAGCAGGCTGCTGCTAACTTCACATTCCTTAGGTCCATTAAATCTCTCTGTTATTTTTCCTCAATGTAAAAAGATGTGCGGGTTAAATGGAATAAAACCAGTAGTTCTAATCTGTAATGTCATGGGGTTTTCTGACTAGATCCATTATAACAAGATCTGAAGTCTGAAAAAAAATAAATGGTTTGGAGCATTAGAAATCACGCTAGGAGACTAGTTGATCTGTAGTGCTATCATAGGAATGTCTATATTAAATCTTTCAAGCCCCTGCTGTCCCCAAAGCTTTACATAAAATTGCATCTCTGGCTGTGAAATAATCAAACCCTCTACAGGTAATGTGTTACAGCTTATTGTGATATGAGAGAGCACTTATTTTGTTATTTTTTTTTGCATGGCTCGGAATATATATTAGCAAATACACTGATACTCAGTAAATAAAGCTGCAGCCTATGTCCCTTTTAGCAAAACCTATATATCTGTTCAGGCTGCAATTTGCTTCGTTTATATCCTTTGCCCTTGAACTCCGGTTATTAACGCAATGTTTCTCCAAATGATGCCGTGTAATAACTCTGCTGCAAGCACATTCATGACACTGCACAAACAACCACAGGGCAAGAGCTTCACTGGCTGGAGAGGGGAGAAAAAGATGCAGAATTACATCAGTTGAAGGGCATTGCTCTGAATTGGAGTAGCAGGGTGATTTGGAAAAAGCTGTAAATATCAGCCCTGCAGTATGCTACCGCTGAGAGACCTTATTCTCCTCTATCTGATGTCATCCAACCAGAGAGCATTGGAATCATGAGCCCTCAACTGTCAGGCTCAAGCTACCAAACAAAGACAATGATAGTAGCTATACATCGTATATTTAGTAGTTACACTGATATTATGTACGCGGTTGCTGCAGTACTTAGCAGCTGATGCTAAGAGGATTTATAACAGATAAAGTCATACTGGGAGCCCATGGTCCAGAGAGTCAGCTGAGGTGGAGTACTGTAGGTCATCGTGAGTCTGGGTAGAATTATAACTGGGTCAAGCAAAGTGATAAACTGGTAATGATTATTTTTTACTGACTACATATTACATATCATTATGGAGATCTACACTGTGAGCTGTGAGTCTCTGATTTACAAATTCTACAAATATAGACATAGATGCAGATAAAGACTATTGGTATATGTATATATACAGTATCCCTCCCCCTCCCCACCTTTCTTTGACACTGTCCCCTGGCTTCAAACACTTAACACCCTACCTTATCTACAGTAAATATCTGTTGTTTTTTTTTTTTTCCTCTCTCCACACTGTTTTAGCCATAGATTCATTTGTATATCAGTATTGCTGACCTGAAGAAGAGAGGATAACTCTCGAAAGCTTGTCCTATGACATAAATTGTTAGTCCAATAAAAAAGGTATCACCGAATACTGGAGAACTCATTTATTCTGCACTATCGCAACTGGACTAACACGGCTATTTTCTGCTTTATATATATATATATATATATATATATATATATATATATATATATATATATATATATGTATATATATATACATATATACATATATATATATATATAAAGCAGAAAATAGCCGTGTTAGTCCAGTTGCGATAGTGCAGAATAAATGAGTTCTCCAGTATTCGGTGATACCTTTTCTATCGGACTAACAATTTATGTTAGGTTTAGAGAAACCCAGTGTGATGATATATAATCAAAGGCTCCTTACCAGGCAGACCAGAGAATCCAGGGAATCCAAAGTAGGCACAGCAAGCACTCCCTTGATAAAGGTCCTGTTTTTAGGACCGAAACGTTGGTGTTTTGTGCCTGCTTTACTAATACAATTCTTTTTGCTAATAAGTGTGCTGTCTCTTCCTTGCTGTGCCTACTTTGGATTCCCTGGATTCTCTGGTCTGCCTGGTAAGGAGCCTTTGATTATATTCATTCATATGTGGGACTAAGCACCTGTCCTCATCTGTATTTGTGTGCCATCTGCTCTGTTACCTATATATATATATATATATATATATATATATATATATATATATATATATATATATACAGCTCAACCCCGTTGTAATGTGAGCCGTTACAACGCGAATCCGCTTATAACGCGATGCAAGTGTGGCTCCCAATTTTCGTATTTACGAATACTTTACAACACGATTATTGGTATCTTAAATACTTTATTGTACAATGCATTCAATTGTACAATATTTCTAACGCGATCCGCTTATAGCACGATGTGATTCTTTGGACCCCAAGCACACCGTTATAAGGGGGTTGAGCGGTATATATATACCGTATTGGCCCAAATATAGTACGGTCTCGCAAATGATACGACCCTAAAGTATGTTGGCTACGCATATAATACGAGGACAGTTTTCGGAAGGACATTTTTAGGAAAAAAACATAGCACTATATTCGGGCCAATACGTTTTATATATATATATATATATATATATATATATATATATATATATATATATATATATATATATATATATATATATATATGAATCGGAGTTAAAGAAGAGGCAGCACATTGAAGGTAAGTGAACCGAGAAAATGTGTCGAAATAAAACCTTCTGACTCACTTTCCTGCGATGTGCTGCTGCTTCTTTTCCACCGATCCGTGGGTTTGGGAAAAGTACAGTATGTTTATTTGATTCTTATGATGCGAGCACAGCCAGTATATGTAAATGTTTATGGTAGGTGTACCTGCTGTTTTTATTTTTGATAGATAGATGGAAGCTTACAACCGCAAGATTGGAAGATCCGTCTTTGCGGATTTCATCAAGACGGAAAAACGCGTAGGGATTTCTGGCAGTGAACCTACGGTGGTCGAGCAGCTCCAAGCACCAGCGTGAGGACGCACAGACGTGTGTGAAGTCCTTTCCGGGTCCCGGTGCGCCACGAGAGAGGTGAATGGCGGCCGCACGCTACAACTAAGCACTCACAAAGGAAAGTAAAGACTCCTTTATCTCTGAGACAACGGCTGATACAGACACAAGATCCTGAACTTTAAAGGACTTCAGTACACACAGAGGTGATCGTGGAGTCTTCAGTTGGTGCATGGGCTGGTCCCATAATATGCCTGATTTTATCAGACAAATTGTAAGTGTGCATTTGTCTTGTCCGTGATGTATTAAAATTCCTATCTGATTTTACACAAGGATCGGGCGCTTCTTTTCTCTTTTTTCTAATATATATATAAATATACAGTGGTCGACAAATCACCAAAAAATCTACTCGCCAAACAAAAAAATCTACTCGCCACCTAGTACCAAACGTGTGCTGCTTGGGCCAATAGGAGCTCGCCATGATGTTAAATCCACTCGCCCGGGGTGAGCAAATGTATAGGTTTGTCGAACACTGTAAATATATATATACATACACATACATACACATACATACATTTACCTGCTGTACTTCCTTGTCCCTATTTGGGTACTAACCCCAAGGTTTTTCTGCGTTTAAGTGAAGAAAAAACTGAATAGTAACCTTTTGCTGCCAGAGGGGTGAAAGTATTGGTAACGGGTACAACATGGGGGTGGCTATTTATCAGAGTATAACATGACATGTGTTAGAGAAAGCAATCCCATTAAAAATCTCCAAATATGTCATGAGATTCTTTCCTCCTGATAAACCTGGTGCAGTTTGTGGACATTTGATTCGTCCCAGTTTTTCGGCTGGGAGACGGGCAATTAGGCCTTGAAATCTTTATGGCGGTAACCACCAACGTTTTTTACCCATCTCCTGTTTCATGTTTTCAGGTACAAACTCCCTGTAGAGAGTGATTTCTACCTTTTTTTTTTCTCCCCATCCTTTGAGCAATTTCATCTGCCTTCCCTCAGGAAAATGCAGCCAGGCTGGCTAAGCTGCTTTCTGATGAATCCCAGTTGCAATCGCCTCCACGTGGAATTTTAACCCTGAAGAAGGTTTAGAGAAACCCAGTGTGATGATGTCAAGCCATGTGCCGTCTTTCCAGGAATCTGAACTGAATGCATAATTTAAAGAGCCCTTAATCGGTGGTGTCATTTCCATTTGGTTGGAGGCAGGCTTCACTTTATGATGTCAACTATTGCAGCAAAGGTTAATGACAGTTTTTGGGGTATGCACTTAGATGCAGTGCCTTGTGTAAACCATTTATTTAAGGTGACCTCGGGTGCTGGCATAACACTGGGTGACAAGGCATAACCTTCATCAAGCACTCCCAGGAGAGCCGTACATCCCCAGAGCTGACCGCTTTGGATGTAGATGGCAAAGTGAGTCAGTGGACAGTTACGTTGTAACAACATGGATTTCATGAAATACGAACTTTAGTCTTTACAGCACTGGAAGGTATTAGAGCTTCTTATTAGGGGCACATAAGGGGCAAATGTTCATCTTACTTTGTTCCAAATTATTGATAGGTCATTATATGTATTCAACACATATTCAATTCACTTTTGAACTGGACATTGCATTTAACCATCTGTTACTGCCGCAGCTATGAAAGTGTTAAGAGATGCAGAGGAAAGGAATCCACTTGAAGTCCATTTCCACTCAGTGCCGTATGTTGGACTTGCATTAATAAGTAAAAGCACTGAGGCATGTAACATTATTTCCCTGCTATTTCATTGCTGTTCCACAATTGAAGATATGTGTAACAATTTTACAAATCTATGGCTCCTATAGAGAGGAGCGGCTCAGTCAGTAAAGACACTGAGTGTGAAGCAGGGGAACCTGGTTCAATCCCGCTGTCAGCTCCTTGTGACCTTGGGTAAGTCACTTTATCTCCCTGTGCCTCAGGCACCAACAACATAGATTGTAAGCTCTACGGGCAGGGACTTTGTAGCAATCCTGTGTGCTGTGCACAATACTGTAATTGTGAAGCGCTTTGAGTCCTATTGGGAGAAAAGCACTATATGTAGTTGTTGTTGTTATTATTATTATTATATATGCTTTTGTTATGGACGAGTTACAGGATTGTGCCTAACACAAAATCACTAGCAATTTCAATGTTTCTCTTAGTTCTAAAATTGTTATTATAAAAGTACAAAGAAACTGTTTTTTTATGAATCCCAATAAAATGTTTTTACATCAACACTTCTTCAAAATAGGTGATTCCTAGGTGCTTTCCTGACGAAGTATGTGATATGGGTGAGTACAGTAATTAATTACAGATGTGTTGAAAAGCATGAAAGGGAATATGCTAAGAAAACATTAAAGATTATACTCTTCTATACACACATTTAGACTTGCTCCCAACTTCTAATCTAAGCAATACAGTTTGGTTTTTAGGAGTGAAAAACAAAATGGTCAAAGAAACGTGTCAAGTATACCCAATGATTATTAAATGTTGGCTCGCCATATCTTGACTGCAGTGAGAAAATCCCATATACTGTACTGCACTGCAGTGATTAGGCAGCGTTTATATACTGGAACTTACTGTCCACTTCTCTGAATTATTAATAGAGATATTTTTGACTTATGTAAGGCCCAGGTCAGAGCGGTATTTTATGGCCATCCACTTTAGTCAACAAACATATGTCATAAGCAACTTACCAGGTAATAATATTTCTTAATCCATAAAGTCAGAACAATGAACTGGGAAGAACAAAATGAATGGGGAGAGCTGTGAATGTCTGGTACAAGATAGACAACAAAAAGCAGTAAGGCAGAGTTTCCAAAATGAGATACAAAGTAGAGCTATGCTCACACGTTCCTTAGTGCAGAATCTCCCATTTATTTAAAGAGCAGTGAAGAATTCAACATTTCAGGTCCCATACAGGCCTTCATCAGGTCCCATATGAGCCATCCATCAGGTCCCATACAGGCCTTCATCAGGTTCCATATGAGCCATCCATCAGGTCCCATACAGGCCTTCATCAGGTCAAATACAGGCCTTCATCAGGTCTATACAGGCCTTTCATCAGGTCCCATATAGGCCTTTCATCAGGTCCCATATGAGTCATCCATCAGGTCCCATACAGGCCTTCATCAGGTCCCATACAGGACTTTCATCAGGTCCCATACAGGCCTTTCATCAGGTCCCATACAGGCCTTTCATCAGGTCCCATACAGGCCTTTCATCAGGTCCCATACAGGCCTTTCATCTTGTCCCATACAGGCTTTTTATCAGCTCCATACAGACCTTTCATCAGGTCCCATACAGGCCTTTCATCAGGTCCCATACAGACCTTTCATCAGGTCCCATACAGGCCTTTCATCAGGTCCCATACAGGCCTTTCATCAGGTCCCATACAGGCCTTTCATCTTGTCCCATACAGGCTTTTTATCAGCTCCATACAGACCTTTCATCAGGTCCCATACAGGCCTTTCATCAGGTCCCATACAGACCTTTCATCAGGTCCCATACAGACCTTTCATCAGGTCCCATACAGGCCTTTCATCAGGTTCCATACAGTCTTTTTATAAGCTCCATACACGCCTTTCATCAGGTCCAGATGGGCCTTTCATCAAGTCTATACAGGACCTGTCACGCATATTGAACTTGCATCCTACCTATAACTTCACTACATATAGCCAGAATACTCGTTGCAGGCAAATTTCTCAGCTTCTATTTTAGACAAACTGTTGCTATTTTGGGTAAATTCTTTTAGTTTTGTTCCAAATAACTGATTTTTAAATGTTCCATGTGTTAGGATATGTTTTACATCTATTGCCCAGATGTATTCATTACTTTTCACTCTGCTCCATAATAATGTTTTAGCTATATTACGTATTACTTTAGTCAGAGTTCAAAAGCTTCGAAGTCCCAGCACTGCAAACAAATATTTAGCCAAATATCTGATACCAGATATCTGTTTTTCTGGGGGGAAAAAAGACAAAGCTTCTGCAGAGTTCTGGTTTCAAGTGGAGTTCATGCTTTTTGGCCCTATGTAAGGAGGACAGGAAGTGAGGCATATGATCCATGAACAATATTTAGATAAGTGTGAGATATCTCATCTCCAGGATATCTCTGAGTGAACCTCTTCCAAGTCTGGCTTTACAGGCTCTTCATCTTCTCTGCTTGATACTTAATGAGGGAATGACTATTACAGGGGAACGCTGAACTTGGCAGTGTTTGAAAACCACACAAAGACAAGTTCAAAAGCATATGAGCGTTAGGGCTAACCTATTGCTTAGAGTGGACCAAACAGAACCAACGTCAGTGACATGTTTATGAGGCTTAAATCTTGGTGACTGCTGCCATTACTTACAGTACTAAAATCAGACTCCTAGAATTATTTTTAAATATGCCATTATTTGTTTGTAAAGCTGGTCAACTGAAAACTCAGGGAGGTTGGAATTCCCTGAATATTCCCTTTTTTGTAAATCACTGCATCTTACGTAGGAATGTGTGTTTGGAATTGAGATGCGTTGCCCATTTCTGGGTGCCTACAGTATGGAGAAACTTTATTTCCAAAGAAACTAAAAAGTTAAATAGTTGCTGATTACATTTCTATGAGTTGTTGACATTATTTTCTTGTGTTGGATTGCTCTTGCACTGTGTTGCTGTCACACACTCTGGAAGTGAAGCTATCAAAGAAGTGGTTATCAATGCCAAATGCCATCACATTTACGGGAATGATCAAGAATGACAAAATACACAAGACACCGTGAGATAGACATAATAGACAAGGCACCTCCACCCATATTAGTGAACTTTGTTGATTCTAGACAAAAGAAGAGAAAAAATATTATAACAATGTTAATATCATTAAATGAGACTTTATCAGTACATGATACCATTGGGAATGGTGACTCTCCCAATATTTCTGACTTACTCCAAATGTGTCATGTGTGGCTCATTCCAAAATAGTTAAACCTAGGCCGATTCTGGATAAGCATACGAATAAGGGAAAACAAAACATATCAGAGAGGACAGAGGCCCAGCTACATAAAAGGACACAAAATGACACATCCTCCATCTCTTAGCAAATAAAAAAGCCATCAGCTCATAACAAGGCGATGATAAAAGGTGCTGAGGCCAGTAAGATTAAGACTTTGTAATAAGGTTCGGGCGCCAAAACTGACAGCCTTTTTCTTTTATATTTATCATGTCTTCACATTGGGGTGAGAAGCCGTGGCTCCATCCCAGTGTTGGCTACAATTTATAGCGGCTCCATTATTAGGAGATTGCAGTGGAATAGGGTAGAGGTACGGGTTTCTGAGGATGTTACGATAGCCTCTTACATTATACACTTGACAGGTTTGTCAGCTCTTAGCAGCAAGCCTTGTAAAGCACTTTAATATCATTAGCACTATTTTCTTAATGTGTCTGCTCTCTGAGCGCCCTGAAAATATCATACATCATATGCAAGATGTTGTATTCTTTGCCTTGTCCTGGAAAGTGATTTCACCGCTGCACGCAGGGCTGAGATTTTAATCAAAATAAAGTGATCATTTTGCTTTATTGATTAACAAGTAAAAATGCTTAACTACAGAGTTAAGGATAGGCAATATTTTTAGAAGATGGAAACCAAACTTTTATTATCTGGTACATCCTTTCAAATATTATTTATTTATTAGATTTTGTTTTGTTTTTTATGTGAATTTCATGTACACAGCAGAAGAAATAGATAATTATGAAGTTAAGAAATGCTTTTCCTGTGACGTCTTATTAAACTAAACCAAATAATTATTTATTAGTAGTATGTAGCCCATGTACAAAATGAGTCCAATCCAAAAGTGATATGGTGCTCAGTTACAATATGAACTCAGGAAAGTCCTTCCAAGTCTAAAAACACATAATGTCCGGAATGTCTTCAGTGAATCATATCTCCAATTCCATAATAATGTGCCTGGGAGACTTATACGCCTAGTGGTACCCACCACAGCATGTGGCGCAATATTTTAAACTCCCCTCAGCATAGATGTGGGAATAGTGGATGAGGGAAGGTAACAATCACAAAGGCTAGTGCCTGTTACCTTTTTTGAAGCCGTCTCAAGATATGGCAAATCCTTAAAGCGTGCAAACCCGTTGAGAAATGGTATCCCAGCGAAGTCTGCGTGAAACAAAGCACAGCTGCAGCAGGACAATAAATGAAGGATCGTCCAAGGGTAACTCCCATAAAAAATAGAATTTATTAAGCTCACGTGGACAGCTTACAGGTACAAAGCAACACCTACGCGTTTCACGCCCCTGCGCTTTATCAAGGTGATCAAAATTAATAAAGCGCATGGGGTGCGAAACGCGTAGGTGCTGCAATCTACCCTTAAGCTGCCCGTGTGAGTTTACTAAATTCTATTTTTTATGGGAGTTACCCTTGGATGGTACTTCATTTTTTTGCCCGCCTGTGGCTGTGCTTCGTTTCTTACAGACTTTGCATTCATGTATATAATTAGCCTTTGCCTTTTAACTCTATCGCAGTGTTTAAATGATTAATTAATTTTGTGTTTTAGGAAAATGTGATTGTAAAAACATTTTTGCAGAGATTTAAATATCGGACAATTCCAATTCCCATATAGTTAGGTTCTAAGTTAGGCTGCACTTTTAAAAAGTTCACTACTGTCTGATCATTATCCTGTTTCTCATCCACTCCACTGTACAGAAGATTTCTACTTATTTGGAGACGTATTGATGGGCAATATTTTTAGATGGACATTTTAAAATAGTCGGTACTGTGAAAGATGCAGTCGGAATCACTGCAACATTCTTCCTTATGTAGATATAAACCCCTAGGTGTTGCATTTACATGTTCCTTTATAAGCAGCCCCTGTGCATCTGTGCAATTGCAATTCTGTTTGCTCGGCTCAATGGACTCTGCTGCCCAAGTGGCTTTTGTTATATTGTTGCATGGTACAGCTTGAGATTATGAGACAAAATGATAACACAGCCCCACCCCACCTCCCCCCACAATCTATCCTTTGATCCTGTTTGTCACGGACTCATTGGGAAACCTGCAGGGTCACCGTTTCTGAAAATGGAATGGCTAATATAACCCTTTCACTGCTGCCGTCCGTCTTCGGGGTCCGCGACCCCATGATCACTTGGAGTAGCCAACGGACAATGTGGTCACCAACGGACAACCGGTGACTTGAATAGAAGTGGAGGGGGTGCCACTTCCAGTCCAATCACGTTCACCCGTCCAATGGAAAATAAGCATGACATGTCCTGTACGTCAGAAGAACTCATGGGGTGCACCATGGCGTACAGCAAGGGGGTTCAAGTCCAGTCCAAAAGACCTGCCAAAAGGTCAGGCTTTAAGGATATCTCTGATTCAGCACAGGTGGCTCAATCAGTCCCTGCTTCAGTACAGGTGCTCAATCAGTGGCTCAGTCAAAGACTGAGCCACTGATTTGTGCCAAATTAGTGGCTCAGTGGAAGGCTCAGCCGACGACTGATTTACTGATTGAGCCACCTGTGCTGAAGCTGGGATATCCTTAAAACCTGACCTGTTGGGGGGTCTTGAGGACTGGAGTTGAGCACTCCTGGCGTATAGTGTATGTCATAACTCATAAGGGCCGACTAAGGGTTCCATCAGCCAAGACTATTGTGCAGCAGACACGACAGTGCAGATATACACGGTAAATAGAAAGTGTACTTGAACTTGACATGCAGAAGAAGCTCTGTTTATGTAGAAGGTGAAATGATTACTTTATACATTCTTCCTGCCCTATTATCACTAAATCAAGTGAGTTGATCTTGGAGAATGGAGATTACATTACATTACAGCAGCCAAACTTGTGAAATGGATCTCAACCCTCAAGCTGAAGGTAGAGAGCGATACAAATGATGCCATGTCAAAAGTGACGGATCAAAAAGCCCTCCCCTCTGCCCCACCGAGATATGCTGCTTTCAGTTCTGCATGGATAGGAGCTGCTTAGTTGGGAGCTGGTTTGCAAAGGAATGCAACTAGTATAAACAAAAAGGATCTGGTCATAATTCATGGAAAGATAAATAGTGGACTTTGTACATCTGGTTGGAAGGAGTCAGGGTGACTTTTTCATGCTTCTGCTTGGTGGCTCCCAGACGTTGCAGGAAATGTAAATATCCAACAAAGGGCAGGGAGCACGTTTCCTTACATGATAAAGACTGAGTGATGATTCTCCTGGTACCTCCTACTCCATTCTAACTATATGTACAATCCATAATAGATTACACAAGTCTCTCTTATCATCGGCTCGGCTTCCTACATCCATACCATCAGGGCTTGTTTACACGAGGATGCGCTTCAGTTTACACGCTCAAAGTGCTTTGAACATATTGTAAACTGCAGAAGGGGGATTGTATGTATGGAGATGACAGAATCCTTTGAGGGATGTGGTAGCACAGTTACCCACACTGAGCAGTCTGTATTATACGTTCTGGTCAAACCGGCACACCTTGTCTAATTGTAAGAGAGCAGATATAATAATGAATGTGAAGGGTGTCTGATTATTGTGTGGCCTGCAGACTGTACTAGCACAGTGGTCAGCTGAAGACCTCAGCCTGTTCACTGCCGCAGGTAAGAAAGTACTTCTAGTACTAAGGGGCCTCTTCTCGTAGCTTCGAAGTTGTTATTGCCAAACCGTGCGGCATGTTCAGAAATGGCGGAATGTAATGTCCTCTATTCCAAATCTTCTAAACCGCTTCAATAACGTGTGACAAACCGCCTGGTTTAAGAGCCAAACCGCCCGGACTGCTCTGACTTTAGAAGCGGAATGACCAGAGGCGCTAACTCCCTCCCCCGTCTGATTTATGGGTTTTGCTCTCTCAGCCAAACGCATATTTCCGGCTCTGGATGTAACTCGCAGCACCGATCTCGCCAGCCTTGCGGTGGCGTGGAAAAAACGCGAGTTTTTAGAAGAAGTTTGCGGAACGGCGCTACGTGAGGTGCAGTTTTTGTCAGTTGGAGGCTTTTTTTACAAACTGATCGGATTGGCAGAGCCGCGGGGACACAGCTTCAAAAAAGCCGTTTAGACGCGGATTGGACCTGCGAGAAAGGTTTACAGAACAGCACAGCGTGGCGATCCGCTTGTAAAGTGCATTTTACAAGCGGGTTGTCATTCTTCGGGCTACCAGAACAGGCCCCTATATCTGACTGCTGAGCACTCCCTTCTCACAGTAATGGAAGTATTACAACGTACGGAAGGCTGCCCATGCCGTGTCGCGTCCGCCATACGGCCTTAACGGAAGTTTAAGAACCCCACTTTTTATTAAGAAAGACCATTGGTTGCCTCTCCGTATTCATCTCAATTAATGGAAGTTTATGCATTGAAGAGGAAAGATGTTTGAAGTTTTCACTGAAGTTCACGAATCAGGCAAATTTCGCATTTTCTTTTTTGTGTGCAAATAAAGTCACACAGAATTAAATGTCCGTGTGCAGGTCACATGTCCCTAAATTCAGGTCACAGCCTAGAAGCCCATTGGTTTCTGAAAAGAATTAATGTAATAATTTGTATGACAACTGGAGGTCTCTAGACATTCCACCAGTGAGGAACATGAGGTTGTAACAGGGGCGGGCAACTCCAGTCCTCAAGGGCCACCAACGGGTCAGGTTTTCAGGATATCCCTGCTTCAGCTCAACTGATTGAGCCATCTGTGCTGAAGCAGGGATATCCTGAAAACCTGACTTGTTGGTGACCCTTGAGGTCTGGCGTTGCCACCCCTGGGTTGTAAGATGATCACTCTGTGTTGCCGTTTTATTGACTTTTGTGTCATGTTTGTTTCAGTTTCACAGTCAAAACGAGTTTCGGAGTCCCACCGTGTGCAGGCGGCTCAGCTGCCGTATGAAAATGAAGCTGCCTCTTTATCCCAACTCATAAATCATTGTCAGGCTCCACTGATAGCAGAAAGCCGTGCTGATTTCAGAATGATTATATACAGAGATAATGCATTATGTATAGTAAACAACATAGCTTTATATGCAGGTATGTCCTCTTTCAAGAAAACAGAGAGTTTCAAAAATTAAAAAAAGACGCACCAAGTGATTATGGCTTCATCAAAATGCAGTCTCAATTTTTTTGGCGTTTTCTCCCCCAAATTTTCTTTCTTGTGAAATTATTGCTAAGCCTCAAAGGACTAATAATATCTCCAAATTAGTAAGCAAAAAACAGTGTGTGGGCCCTATTTATAGTGTCAGCATTAAGCGAATCCAGCAATTTTACAGAATTTAGCAAATTAACATATTAAGCGTTATTGCGATGCACATTGACTTAATGCTCGGCACATAGCGTACAAACTCTGACAAGGTCGCAATTTTTTTCACAGCTACAAAGGGCAAATTTCGGCTGGGGCGCGACCTTGGGCAAATGTTTTGCAGCTCTCTACTTATCTCCCTTATTTTGTCTTATTGCTCCTATGATGTGTTTTAACCTGCTAATTGTCATTTGGAGAAACCCAAACATCTGTTACAGATCCAGTGACCCGCATCAGTACCACAGGGCTTTGCAATGCTGGACCTGCAGTATATTTGTTCCATGAATTTGTGGATCTTCATAGCCCATCGCTAGTAACGGGGGCACTTTCATTTGTGTTTTACTTTGTCTGGTTTGGATACTAAAACAAAAGTGGTGTTTTGGCTCCGGTTTTGCCAAATGCTTTTTGGTTTTGGATTTTTACCAAATTATTGGGAAAAACCTGAAAACAAACAGGAAAATGCAAACATAGCATAATCAAGCACAAAAAAGGCTTAACAAAGTATAAAATCATAACAATAAATAGGAAAGTAAAATAATATCATTTTATTAGTACATAGAGAAGGTAACTATGCTATATTATACATTTTTAATTTTGCATCACGACCTGTACAATATATTACAAGACCTTTTGGCTTTTTTTATTCCATCACTCCTTCTCCAACTATTAAACCCCAGCTGTTCCCATCCCCATTCCCCGTACTTCTTCTTTTGTAATACAGGCATTGCTTTAATTATTTGGATCAGTCATGCAAAGGGTTAATTTTGTTATTTATGGGTCCAAGTAATCACGCCGGTTGCCCCCAGGGAAGTGAGAAGTGTCTCGCGAAACGCGTTGGAACAGTTCAGAGCGGAAGCGGTCCTGTGCCATTCTGATGGACGTGACATCATCCAGCCACGCCCCCCTGAGTGAATGCTGCTTCAGTGAAGGCAAATAGGAGACCCGGCAAAGGGGGTGTCCCATGGAAGAAAAGGCACCAACATGGGTCAGAGGGAGGCTGTGATTGGAAGTATTGTACCAAGGCAGTTGTGCTTTTAGGTGAAAAGTTGAAACTGTACCTGCATATACTGTATAAACATATTTGCCTATTTTAACCCCTTAGAGGCACAAATGGCCATCTTATGGTCAATTTCTGACTAGCTGGCCACTTTTGCTACTAAATGATTTTCTTTGCAATGCATTGGTAGCCTCAGAACCCGAACCCTGGGAACACCCAAATTCCCCCATCATATTAGGGACAACGCTAATGTGGTGCGAGCCCTGATCCATCCTACCTTCATGAAGACGGAGAGTTACCCCTACCGTCCCTGAGGATTCATCCGTTCTTGAAGGACGAGTGCTACCGAATCTCTGCTCAAGAACGGTTTGGACAATTCTTCAACCTTGAGCAGGGGTTGACAGAGAATCCACCAGGGGGAGTGAGACCCATGGCCCTGTACCTAACTACCCGGGCCGGGATGAAAAAGACTGGTTCTTTTCACTACAAACCACACCTGAAAAGGACGCGAAGAGAGGGTTCAAAGTGGTGCCAGAAATGAAGGAGTGGAAGTCCTCACTTCCTCGTATATACAATATATAAGAATATTGATACAATATACAGTATAATAATATAATACAATATATAACAGTATTGATACAGTATAATAATATAATACAATATATAAGAATATAGATACAATATACAGTATAATATAATACAATATATAAGAATATAGATACAATATACAGTATAATATAACACAGTATATTTATTTTATTTATTTATAAAATATTTTACCAGGAAGTAATACATTGAGAGTTACCTCTCGTTTTCAAGTATGTCCTGGGCACAGAGTAACACAAATAATACATGGTTACAAATACAGTTACATAAATGAACAGGGTATACATTATATACAAGACATTGCATGCACAGTTAAAGAAAATATATATTATGAGCGTATGAAACAGTTACAGACCAGATTAAAATGTGAGACAGCCTTAGATTTGAAAGAACTTAAACTGGTGGTGGATGTGAGAGTCTCTGGTAGGTTGTTCCAGTTTTGGGGTGCACGGTAGGAGAAGGAGGAACGTCCGGATATACATAGATACAATATACAGTATAATATAATACAATATATTAGAATATTGATACAATATACAGTATAATAATACAATATACAAGAATATTGATACAATATACAGTATAATACAATATACAAGAATATTGATACAATATACAGTATAATAATACAATATACAAGAATATTGATACAATAGCAGAATCAGACCATGAAATGCACAAAGAAACCTTAAAAAAGTTACAGTGCAAAAACATGAAAGCTTAAAATGAACACAGTTCATTTTTTTTAACCGCTTAACTGCCAGAGTCGCCTCCTTTGCAGCGCGCCACGATCTTCACAGAATCTTCACTGGCACCCCATGGGTTTTATTTAAGCTTAAAAACATTTGAAGTTAAAAGAAACGAGGCGTCTGGTGGGTTTATTTTTATTTTTGTCCTGGAAAATCTGCTCCCATTGGTTCTCAGGGGTTATAAAAACGGGAATAATTTTATTGGCAATCCTGTAGAATTGTGCTGAGACAAATGGAAACTTGAAGATAAGAATCCTCTGAGGTGAGACCATACAGCTGTTGGGAATTGCAAGAGAATATGACCAATAAAGGAAGTCACTATTTTTCCAGGCCTGAAGTGAGTTATAGGCCGAACATGGGGCTGTGTATTTGTGTAAGGCTGCAGCAGGGAGTTTAAGGGAGCGTATATTGCTGAAAGAGAATCATTCGCATTCTGCCCCAAACAAAAGGTGGAAATGAAGCAACTTCCTGACCCAAGGAGCGCTCCTGACAGAATAATAACATTTTAAAGAGGGGGGCCGTGTGCGCGGCTGTGGGTAGACTTGAAAATAAGGAAATGATCAAGCTGCTCTGTCAGCCGTTCAAAAACAGAAATGCAGACTCCAAACCACCAACACCCTCACCCCTGCTGACCACGCACACACACAGGAACATGGGCCACGGATCGTTCACATGCAAACAGAATTGCGTGGACCATTGCCGTGTACAGAACTGTACACTGGGGCCGGGATATGGCTCGGTAAGAATTGTGCTCTGCTTATAGTATGATTATTATCATTTTTTTAACAGAATTGGAGTTTGGAAGTTCCACGTGTCAGCTCTTTACAAACAAAGAATGATAATAATAATATGGCCACCAAATATCGTGGGTGAAGTGAGCCATTAGGACTGTGCTGCCGTCTCCTCAGAAATAGTGCTAGGATAAGCCCTTTCCTCACTCATGATGCAACTAAAATCCTAATTCCCTCACTCATCCTGTCCCGCCTCAACTACTGCAACCTTCTCTTAGTTGTCATTCACCTGTGTCCGCCTCTCCCGACTCCAATCCATCCAAAATGCTGCTGCCAGGTTCATGTGCCTCGCTCACAGCTCCAGCTCTGCAGCGGCACGATGCGAATCCCTACACTGGCTTCCCATCTACCATCAAATGTAAAACCCTAGCTCTGGCTTAGACAGGGCTCCTCGCCAATGCTGCCTGCCGCCCCCTTGCGGGCAGGCGTATTTGTGTACTTTGTTCATAAGCACTACTCTTGCTGTTATATACACGGAAATATGCTTTGCTTTGTATTACGTAATACTTATCCTGCTACGTCGTAAGCATTTGCTTGTTCTCTAGCAGATGCGGAGCGGTCAGCCAGCTCAAAACCAAAGTGAAACACCTCCCCCCCCGGCATGGTAATGGTTAAAACAAAACCAAGGGAAGACTTTACCAAAAGGTACATATTTTACAGCTCATAGGCCCCATACAGAGGTCCTTTTTTTGTATATATCGGCCAAAAGGCTGATTTTCTGTGTGTACACAATACTGATCTATTGTATTAATAATTTTTTGGAACGATTTGCCGTGGTTTTGTATATAACGCTACACCTGTGGACAGTTGGAATCGCCCATTTCTTTATACCATGGTTAGGTTAGGTTTGCATTAATAATTTCCTCTTGTGCACGAGCGACTTAACATATGACTTTTCTACAATATGATCTCACAAATGACATCACAATTAGTTTCATATCAATATTCACCACTGCGTGGAATTGATTAAAATATTTTCCATTTGATGATACATACAGTATGAGAGTTAATCACCGCATTGGAATGAATACATTTCTTCATTTAAACACTGTTATTAACCTTTCCACCTTACATTTTCCTTTTGTACCATGCTCACTACAAGATGTTTAGGTAAATTAGGCTAAAGCCCTTTTAGAGCAGAAAAAGGTACTGGTTTGAACTTTCATATCTAATTTATTCATGAAGCCGAGAGGGTGAGTCTGGCAGCGTTATGCATCATTCTGTCAAAAGGACTTCTCATCCACACAACAACTACTGTAACACAGAGAAAACTAACCGTTTGCCACAGTCCGGGACACACAGCCAAGAGAAGTCTCGGCATTGCAACGATTTATAGATTTTATTTCATATTTACTACTAAAAGTAATTTTAAAGCAATTTAAACCTCTTCTGGATTTTAAAACACACGTCCACTGGTTAATGAAACGTAACTAGTGATGTGTGAACTTTTTGTGTGCGGTAGCTTTTCATGTGACCATGGTATTTTTAATGTGACTTTTGGGGAAAAAACAACATCTCTATTGTTTTTTATTTATTTTGTCTATATGTGTTAACCTCACCAGTACACACCATGATGCACAGAAACCGGTGAGATAGTGTATATGTCACAAGAAGTTGGATTAAGGACTTTTTGGCACCGTTTTGCACTGGTCGTATTGTAACAAACAGTATACTGTATATGGTTTGTTGTTCACTGTTATTTCTTATCCATGGCAGCACCACAACGTTGATGCAATAAATATTATTTATTAAAAGATGACGTTTCCCGGCTTGTTCCTGTGGATGAAATTGTAGTTACTAACTGTCCCTAAACCGTTCAATCCCCCAACATTCATTCTCCTGTGATTACCATGTTTTATCCATGAGAGAAAGAGAGAGAGAGACGAGAGAGAGAGACGAGAGAGAGAGAGACGAGAGACAGACAGAAGAGATGTCTAATGCTGACTTGTTAAGACAGAATTTTAGTTGTGCATTTAATGTACGAGATCCCCACGGCATTGTTGGTTCTGAGTGGAGCCTCCCATGAAATGTGTCTGACATTATTCAAAGCGTTTCTTGCATTATCAGCCTACAGTACCTGTCTGCCCCCGTCCACTCCGAAAACCCCTTTCCCAGAACTACTTCACTTTTCCCTCGGGGGAACTTTGAATATTTGCCAATAATATTCTGTGCAGCATTGAGAAAGCCGGATCATTTCTGGAACACACAACTGGAGGTGTTCTACATGGGAGTAATATAATGGAAATAGAGCAGGGGGGGTACTTTTAAAGGGTAATATTGGATACTTTATTTAAATGAAAGAAAACATGACATTTGTGATTGTAATAACCAGGACAGTCCCAGGCTAACAAGGACATTTGGTGACACATTGTACACTAATAGGATTCCAAACATTGGCATTCTGATTCAGGCGTCCGATTTGGGGTGGGACTTCTGTTTTTGAAGTTCTGTTTCCATTGTGGAGCATTTTTTTTTTAAAGGTGGCTGAGAATGTTCTCGCCATATGAATGACCTTTATTTGTTTTGATTAATAGGTTGCTCTGTTTTGCCTTTTTTCCCCCCCTGCGTTCAAAGAATTACCATCTTTCATAAACATAGAGGAAATGGGAAAAAAACGAGGCTGGCATTAGCCCTTTTAGTCGTCAGGAAATTATGAAATGCGCACTTGCGGAGTAAGCAATTTTCACAATCTGCCGGCACATCCATCTTTTTAATGAGCCTTGTTTATAACCCGATTGCACGTTTCTAGACACCTAACCT
>NC_134500.1:5258574-5361074 GCF_040206685.1 Ascaphus truei
TGCACGCACACGTCCTGGTAGCTAATCCTTATCTGTTTCCCATTTGTAAATGAAAAAGTTTAATTGACTGTTCAATATATTATCACTTTAGCAACCAGGCTGGACTTCAAAATAAGTCACCAATCACCATGTTAACAAACAGATAGAAGTGGTTTTCAATAGCCTAAACACTGGCTTAACACTAGGTGTGGCAATTAGATTATTGATTTTAGGCAAATGGATTGTTAATTATTCAACAGGTTCCTCTTCTTGTCTTAATTAACTCACAGCTCTTTTAAATCAATAAGGATGGTCTCGAGAGGCGCTACATACTCTAGTTTTGCTACAGTTAAAAAAAATTTAACCAGTGAAGGTTTGTTATAAACTGTAAAACCGTTACATGGGCCCACATGACCGTTCTCCTCAGATTAGGTTGTGTACAAGTATTTCGGTTCTCACACTTCTCTTCTTCACATGTGCTGTGATTGTGATTTAAAGTCCCAGCAGGAGGAATTAAGTAGTTTAAATAATAGCACCAGGTGTATGGGGGAAAAACAAACGTTGAAAGTATTTGTTTTAGTTTTTGTTGTTGTAAAGCAGGTTCTATCCCTCCCCCCCCCCCCCCCCCGCGGCCCCTCCCCCCCTGTTTTGCAGCCAGGGGACTTCGATACTGTAAATAACCCCAAATATGTTCATTGTAACCACAGAAGAATCAGTACCAGAATTATCATGTCTATTGCTGTTTCTTTTTCCCAGTGAAAACCTGTGATAAAAAAACAATTCTTAAACGGTCCCTTGAAAGTTTTTGCGAGCTACTGTATGTATAGAATTGACTATTAGCCTTGATGCAGCAAGTCAATAATTTAAATTTCAGTCCATTAGAATCAGAAACTTATTGATCTTACATTTTGCCTTAGTCATATAAGGCAACGGGGCGCAACTCTGGTTTTTGGGACATCCCAGCTTCAGCACAGGTGGCTCAATCAGAGGCTCAGTCAAAGCCACCTGTGCTGAAGCAGGGAATGATTGAGCCACCTGTACTGAAGCAGGGATATCCTGAAAACCTGACCTGTTAGAGGTTGGGGGGAAGGGGGCTTGCGGAGTCGGTTGAGCACCCCTGATATGAGGTTTAGAAGAATAACTCAGTGGTTCATTTGAACAGAGAAAAATACTGTGAAATGTTCTATACATTGATACTTTATATTAAACAGAGGAAACTGGCGTTATTGCAGCAGCTGGCGCGTTCCCGCGGGGGAAATAGCACATTATCCCCGACCCTTTCTCCCGTGCGTCTGATTTTAAAATTTCTCCCGCTAGTGCATTGTGTATTTCCTGCTGCAAAGCACCAGCGGGGTAAAAACGTTGGCCATGTGTGTACTTAAGATAACACTTGGAGGTCGGGGTCGAAATTACATTTTCAGGGGTTTATTTTTTTCAATTTAACAAAAAAATGCTAAATTTACCAATATTTTGAAGGGACCTTCAGGGTCAAACATTTGAGAGAATTGTTCAATTCTGCCGTACAAACTATAGTCTGTTTTTTTTCATGGCCAAACCCTATTCCATTTGTAATTTCTTTCTTTTTCAATTTTTTAAATTTATTTTCCGAATATTCGCTAATTTGCATGTTTTATTTGTTTTTGTAAAGAAAAAAAAAAATCATTAGCAGTGGTTATTTTAATGGCGAATTCGAACTTTGGCAAAAATGTGCCCATTTCTAATAATAACTCTCCTTGCTCCGCGCACGGACTCCTCTGGAAAGGCTAAAATATGGAGCAAAGTGCTCAGGTTTCCCCATCACTGTTTAGCCCAAATGTTGGGCGCTGAGCTGCCACCTTGCAAATGAGAAAAAGGGTGTGATCTTTAATCAGATTTGCAGCTGTCCCCCCAAGATTCCAACCTATGTATCTGTAACCATGTATCTGTCATCTTAACTCTGTGCCCAGGACATAACTTGAAAACGAGAGGTAACTCTCAGCGTACTACTGCCTGGTAAAACATTTTTATAAAGAAATTAACTAAATTCAGTTATAGAAAAGTATTTTGACTCCGTAACAGAGAAGTTTATAAGCTTTTTACCTTCACATTTTCAGGGGTACAAATACAGCACAAACATTGCAAGATTTGTTCAATTTGCCGTCCGGATGATAACCGGGGCGAGCGTGCAAACAGTGAAATAGAAAATGAATGCTAATGCTTTTTTTCCTTTAACTAGAACAGTAGTAGATGAACGCACTATATCACTCAGTGTGTTATTCACTGGATGGTAATAGCAGTCAGCTTCATTAATAGTCATTCACATCAATTGGCAGTAATGATCACTACAGCTTTCACTGTTCAATGTCAACAATTTAGTATACAGTAGGTTGAACGTGATGGACGTATGTCTTTTTTCAACCTCATCTACTATGTAACTATGTAACTTGAACTAGGGTGTATCCAAGCAAAGATCCCCGTACACTGCTGTAAGATGTATTCTCTGGTCTACGATCTCTTAGCTTCAATTTAACATCACAATATGCAATCACTAATCAGATCCATTTGGAGAGTGTTAGATTGCCCCCCATATAACTTCTAAAGTTACTCCCTATACCCAGTAATGTCTGTCTGCAGATCATTTTGTATGTTTCTCACCATTTTAGGGGCAAAGAGTTATGAAGAAAACTGTAAAAAAAAAAAAAACTAAACAAAAAACTAAACCCCAATTCCCTACCGAGAACATAACATGAAAAACAAAATCATTATCCATTTAGGATTTAGTTTTTTGCTCAGCTTTTTTGGACGAGGATAATTTTATTGTTACTTTGCCAGGAGAATAACATTAAGTGTTTGGGAAAGTAAAGTAAATATTCCATTGGAATACACACATGCCAAAATCACAATCTCAGCCATATGTTAAACAATAATAAACGAAGCATTTTGAAAATGTTCTGATACAAGTTTAAAAAAAAAAAAGGATTCAAGTCCGGGGGAGAAGCAAAGAATAAAATGTACTGAGTTTCTTACACAGAAATTAGAAGACTTGTTTACCTAGAAATCGATGTAAAGAGGCAAAGTGGGTGGGTTTTCAGGGGTGTGGGGGGGGGGGGGGGGGAGGACAGGGAAATGAAGATTAACGGATAATTTCCTAAAAAAAAACAGTTTTAAAATGTTACTACAGTTATACTGTTAGTAGTTTTAGAATATCTGTAACATTTATTTAAATGTATTTATTAATTTAGTTTTCTTTAAATGAGAAATATATTGTGTGATTTCATAAACAAATATATACAGTAATATATATATATATTATTATTATATTATATATATGCATGTGTGTGTGTGAGAGAGAGATAAATATACAGAGACACAGCTAGCTTGATCTATCCATTATCTATACGTTTCATGCATATGATTTTGATATGTAAATTGGATATTATTTCTTTGTTTGTGAAAGTGCTCATATTGGTGATATTTATATTATTGAACATGTAAAACTACTGAAAAGTAAAAACACGGGGAAAATAAAATGTAATTGTACTGTCCGCGTTGGCACAAACCATGTCATACATAATTTTTGGAAGCTGCTTTCAATCATGCAAATGATTTTTTCCCTTTGCAATATGCTAATGCAATCTGATTGATTTCAGTTGTAAAAGTTAATTACAATGTGTTTGTGAGTCCCTAAAGATGATGTATTTAATGTTTATAACCAGGATTATTAAAATGTCCTGTCTCCATTACAGGGCTCCTCTTTCCAACACTAGAACTAATTGTAGCCTTAAATCACAACAACCTCACTGTTAAACATAACACAAGGGCAACATTGCATAATTTTAATTAATTTTAATTTGACCAGATCAAATTCATTTTGGTTTTCTAGAAGGACAACTCTCGTCACTTTCACCCGAACACCAAATGACAAAACTTTCATTATTTGTACTGTTTGAGTTTCGTATTCTGCCTGAGGGGCCGTTTTAACATTACACCAGGGGTGGTAATCTCAAGTACTCAAAGGACCACCAACAGGTCAGGTTTACGGATATCCCTGCTTCAGCACAGGTGGTGCAGTCTTCGGCTGAGCCAGTGATTGAGACATCTGTGCTGAAGCAGGAATAGATGTAAGAATAAATAGAACCGCTCACCTATTATAATCCTAAATATAGTGAAAGATTGATTAATATTGTAAAAGTAAGGTGCCGGTGGGGATAGTTACAGGACTATCTAGGTAATGATCCAAAAGGGATCACAATTTCCCCAATTGTGCACTCAGTACGTGTAGAACCAATAGACAGGACTATAACAGGACTATAACAGTCCCTTCAGACAAGGAAAATGTCAGGCGGTCTAGTGACCGTGGGATCAGCTATTAAACCCCAAAATAATAATAATGTATCACATCTCAATATTATTACACAATGAAATGAAGTACATTGTATGCAGTAGAAAATAAAATCCTCATAGTGGTGTGGTATAGAAATGATCACCTGGGTGTGTGTGTGTGTATATATACATATATAAGACAGGGTTGCAGACCTGTCTAAGACATGCAAATGAACATACAGTAATATTTACAGTTGCTATATATATATATATATATATATATATATATATATATATATATATATATACACAGTGGTTGACAAATCACCAAAGAATCTACTCGCCACACAAATAAATCTACTCGCCACCTAGTACCAAACGTGTGCTGCTTGGGCCAATATTTACTCGCCCGGGGGTTAAATCCACTCGCCCGGGGCGAGCAAATGTATAGGTTTGTCGAACACTGTATATATATATATATATATATATATATATATATATATATATATATATATATATATATATATATGTGTGTATATATATATATATATATATATATATATATATATATATATATATATATATGTATATATATATATATATCTACTGGCAAAATATCAATGCCAGTGCACATAACTAGCTTATATATAAGTATTTGCCCCAGTGATTTAAATGGAGCCTCCAAATTGAGGTACACAGAGGTGAGTAAATTGGTAGTTAAAGGTGTGGGTAGGGTGATAACAACCCACTGGGATGTACTGTATATACTTAATTTTATTGTGTAATAATATTGAGATGTGATACATTATTATTATTTTTGGTTTTAATAGCTGATCCCACGGTCACTAGACCGCCTGACATTTTCCTTGTCTGAAGGGACTGGTATAGTCCTGTCTATTGGTTCTACATGTACTGAGTGCGCAATTGAGGAATCTTTGATCCCTTTTGGATCATTGCCTAGATAGTCCTGAAGCAGGAATATCCTTAAAACCTGACCTGTTGGAGGCCCTTGAAGACTGGAGTTGCCCACCTCTGGTCTACCCTAATAAAACCCTTGGTTTTAAAGTTGCCAGATCTACCGCTTGTTTATTTTAGAGACAACTTAACCTGCTGGCTACCCCAGGGGTTTGGCAAAATGTAATTTTGTTTTATCCTCTTAGATGCCAAAGTAAATTAATTTGTTGTTGTCCTCTATGGCATCTAAGTGGTTAAAGCAAAATACTGCATTGCATTCAGGAGTCAAAATTCTGAGGTGTGTGTGTGTTTGTGTGTGTGTGTGTGTGTGTGTGTGTGTGTGTGTCATGCATGACCTTGTTATTGAGATATCCGCAATAGGCTATTGTCAAAACGACATTAAAAAAAAGAAAATATCAAAATCTTGGCAAAACATTTATTGTTTCAAGATAAACACCAGAGTTATAGATGATTTTAAATCACACATCTACCTTCCTGTATTTCAGTTTTTTTTTGCCAGTGCCAAATTTGGACAGACTTTAGGGTGTAGCTTTGTATCGGGGTCTGACCCAAAAAGGGTTATCAATGATTATATCCTTCTTCCCAAAGCCTAATTGTTTAGCAATCTCTCACAGCTTCGTTTCAATTGTGAGAAAGTAAAAATGACAGACTTTTTAACAATTCATTTTATTTTTAAGCTGCAGTTTCTCACAGGAAAATGTGTTTTGCAGCTATCTGAAAAAAAATGTTTCTGGAAAAAAAAAAAGGAGAGAATTTCAGAGCACTTAACAAAGTCTGGCATAAAAACTCCTCGTCCGTCCGATTCATACGTTTGGAATTTTACTGGAATCTGAAAAGCTTATGACATATCTGCGCTGTTATTAGGTTTTGGAAATATAATGTCAAAAAATGTATAACTAACTCACGAGCGAGGCTCTCTCCCACTCGCTCACATCGACATTTCTGGTTTCTGTCTTGTCACTTCACTGTAAACAGAAATGAGGAATCGGGAATTCCCAGAAAGATACAGAATCTGGGTTATAAAGCGGAATGTCACGTTGCAGGAAAATATTCCCTTTCCTACCATCAAACCGGCAAACACAGGCGGAAAATGAGGGACATTAAGGAGATCATTTTTCCCTCCTAATTGTTGTTCTAATGCGCCCTGGTTTCTGGGTGCCCTGAATTAGCAGCACCCTGTGAATGAAGCCACTTGAAGTTTGTAGTTCGCGGAATACCAAGTGGTAAAAAGCATCCAATCACCCCATTATTTGGTATTCATTGGGACATCTGTGGAAGGGTCACCCAATTGGCATAAAACGCACCGGGGTTATTTTCGTGCTTTCCACAGTAATTCTGCCCTTTTCTTCATTATGCTTTAGAACAGATACCTGCTTGTACATTTGTAGGCTGGTAACCGTGTTTTCAAAAAGGGAACGAAAAAAAAAGTTCTGCCTCTTGACCCAACAGCATAGTCTGAAACGGTCCTTTTTATAAGGAGCCTTTAACCCTTTCCATACCGGAAGGACACCTTATGCAACAAAGAGGTTAATGTCCTTTGCTCCTGGTGGTACCAGTCATGCATTGCTCAGTATCACTAGCCCGGCAGTAGTACAGAGCCTAATCATTCACGTTGAGTAGCACAAAGTCTGTGTCAGACCACAAGAGGTAGCTGCTTGAAGTTTATACAATATTTTACATGCAGATAATTCATTGCCTCTGTTTGAAGATGATCTGTCTTTAACTGTTCCTCTTTCCTGGAGGTCCTGTTCACTCCGCTTGTTCCAGCAAACTCATAAAACAAACATAAAACCTGGGATTAATTACTGTTCTGGGATATTTAAACCACTTTTCACATGCTTTGAACTTTTATTTCACATCTGCCCCTTTCACTTGTGTTTCCTCTACTTTATATTTGGCGGAGTATGATTTAGGTCATCCTTGGAGTCCTCCTTCGGAGGGGCTCGTGTTTCTAACTACGGTTCCCCAGCTAATGTATACGACCTGCAGAGATAGGGAGGAAGAAGAAGAAGAGAAATCGAACGCATGTATCCAAGCTTTTGACCAAATCATTGTATATATTTTGGTTCCAAATGAAAATATATTGAATGTTTTTGCAAACTTGCTTTTTTTTATCCGTTGTCCTTACGTTTGCTGACATCACACTCTAAAAAGCCTTTTTATTCTTTCTACAGCAGAATTCTCCTTTCTTTTTTATGCTGTAATTATTTGAAATGTGAAAATAGCTTCAGTTTTATTGTAGTAAAGTGAGCTTTGATTTTCTGTCTTTCTTTCTAGAATTTGGGACTGTACTGTGATTAAACCTTCATCCCTTTAGTGTTAGAGAGACTTTCAACACTTGGTCCTACTTCCCAAACTCCTGTCCAGTTAATCGCTCTTGTTTTAACACTTTTGCATCCTGAAAGACCAGCAGCAGATGGCAGTGCGATAAGTCGGAGAATTCTCCATCGCCAGAGTTCTGGTTGAGTTAGAGCCCACTGAAGCCCTGTAATGTGGCTACTGAGCTTTGGTTCAAAGCAACATTCAACAGCTTCAATTGCTGGACTAACATGTTTATTAAACGGCTGATTTCTAGTCACTTTATTAAAATGTATTTTGCAGCACAAAGACTTGCCAAATTAAAAAGTTATTTAGACAAAGATTTGACTGTACCCGTGGTCTTCACTAATTGTGGACAATATCCTGGCTGTAGAATGTTGGCCAACTTCTGTCCATGTCCGTAACATTTGCCATGAAGTGCAATGGATAAGTGTCATATTTTTAAAACTAGGAGGAGGACCTCACACTGCATCCTGTTGATCAAGCCCCTGATTCCATTGCTGTGAGCGCAGTTGTATGGCTAAAAGCTTATTGTTGGTAGGTACGGAGCAGATAGGCCTAGCAGACGTTTTGTTGGCTGTGATGTCCTTAACCATTCAAATGATGGGTATTACTAGGGTTGCCAGGTGGCTTCTCCAAAAATTCTGGACACAATGGTGAAAGGTGTGACGCACTGGAGACACACACACACAAACATGCTCGAGACACAAGCTCTAGACACACACACCTCTCGTTCTCCACGTCATGCTGCATGCCTCCTCTCCTCGGTCCTACCCTCAGACTCCTGATTGGCTGCATTACATGGATGGAGGAAGCTGCCCAGCCTCCCAGAAGCAGCCTTGCTCTCTCCCTGCTCTGGGAAATCCTGTGGCCCCCAAAGCCGGTCACTATGTCCAGAGAGGTAATACCAGACACATACATGTCCGGTACTACCTCTAAGTTTTTACTGGATTGAGTGTCCAGATACAGGACAGTCCGGTTCAATACTGGACACCTGGCAACCCTAGTTATTCCAGGTGTGTATGTATAATTTTATTTATATAGCGCCAACAATGAACGCTGTCATTTACTTACCTTGTATTGTAATTTTCCAAAGTGCTTTGGAAAATTACAATACAAGGTAAGTAAATGACAGACAATAGGGATAAGCGCGACAGGTAAATGATAAATGATAAGGTAAAGGGAACCCTTGCCCCAAAGTGGATGAATGCGATTGTGGTCAGCATCTTGGAGAGGCTTCCCTTTAACGGGACATTTGCTTTACACATTTTTGGGTGGGAGATGGTTACAGGGCTACTAGGTCAATAGTGGTAACTGCTGGCAGGTGGTAGGAAGGTTTGGGGTCCTACTTGAAAAAGACAAAAAAGACAGCGCACGACGCTCATAGTGCATTAAATTTATAAAAAAAACTTACAAAAAAGGTAAGTAATGTGTGTACATCATTGAAAAATAAAACGAGCATATCATATGACAATGCGCATGTTACCACATCACGGCAGGTCTGGCTGGGAATAGGAATCTCCCACGTCAACACATCAGGTGTAGTCCACGAATGTCCTCAAATCTCAGGTAAGTGGCACCACCAGGGTGTACTGGACAATCCTCCCAAGTACCCTGCATTGGATTCTACTTACCTGGATACAGCTGCACGCTTTGGATAGAGCAACTGGGAGTCTGTGAGTACGTTTACCTGGGGCTTACCCAATGAGGCAGGGGAAGTGTCTCCGTGCACCTACCCCTACCTTCAGGGTACTTTAGAGCCCTTTGATAGGTTGAGTGCTTGATTATTTCAGTAATCATTACCCAGTATTTTGCTCTTTTCCTTTCAATATTAAGGTACAGATACAAGTATTCTAGAGCACCACTCCTCCACTATATCTAAATCTACAAGTTAGGTCTGGCCTGACCGGACACGCCTTGGCACGGTGAGCAGCTGACCCTACACTGACTGCAATTATTTATTTCTTTATAAAATGTTTTACCAGGAAGTAATACATTGAGAGTTTCCTCTCGTTTTCAAGTATGTCCTGGGATATAGAATGTGACGGTAGGGGTAAATATGGCTGCTCTTAATAAAGGTTAAGCCTGCCATTACCCCTGCCTGTCATTAATACTGTACACTGGTATTATGTTATGTGTATGTATAATGTATTATGTCGTGACTTGGTTCCAGCACCTCAGGGACCAGGGGTTAATTCTGTTTGCAGTAAACATGTTGCAAAGTGTATGTGACCTTTTGCTGTAACAATTTGTATGTTACTCTTTTTATGTTGCATTCCTACCCACCAATCAGGGTCTGGGCACGTAGACAGCACCTGGCCCTGAATGTTTCAATGCTGTGGGTTTAGTGTATAATAAGGTGGGGAGGGAGACCCCTAGTCAGACTGAAGTGAGCCATAAGAGTTGCAGAAGTTGTTGCAGTAACTGAGAGAAGCTGCAGTGTCCGCTCCTGTGCTGGGGTCAGACTTGGAGTCTTGTCCCAGAGGGCACTGCAGGGAAGAAGGACAGGGGAAATCTCTGCAAGGAGGTCCCTACAACTAGGTCTGCAGGGTATCCCCAGTTTTTCCCGCTTGGGTATGTATGTTGTCTGTTTATATGACAGTTGTGGACAACTTTTTTCCAATAAATTAATTTTATAAACTCTTGTGTTTCTGTCTGGCGAGTTGATCCCTGGTATTAGTCCTGGTCTTCCGTGTCAGCCTGTCCCTCCCGGAACAGAGCGAGTTGAATCCCTGGTATTTGTCCTGGAATCCCGTGACATACAATATGTAACTAAAACCCTCATTTAAATGAATCATTAGAAATAGAAATCAACCTGCTATACAGACCAAAGTTTCTGAATGTCTCTCTGCTATATCATCCTGGATGGCCCTCCGTCGCCTTAAACTCAACATGGCTAAAACAGAGCTCCTCATACTTCCTCCCAAACCTGGCCCTACTACCTCCTTCCACATTACTGTTGGAACTACGATCATTCACCCAGTAGCCCAAGCACGCTGCCTAGGGGTCACACTCAACTCCTCTCTCACATTCGCCCCTCACATTCAAAACATTTCTAAAACTTGTCGCTTTTTCCTCCGCAATATAACAAAGATACACCCTTTCCTCTGTTGCTCGACTGCTAAAACTCTGACTCAGGCCCTCATTCTCTCCCATCTTGATTACTGTAACCTCCTGCTGTCCGGCCTTCCTGCCTCTCACCTCTCTCCCCTACAATCTATCCTAAATGCTGCTGCCAGAATCACTCTACTCTTTCCTAGATCTGTCTCAGCATCTCCCCTCCTGAAATCCCTCACCTGGCTTCCAATCAAATCCCGCATCTCACACTCCATTCTTCTCCTCACTTTTAAAGCTTTACACTCTTCTGCCCCTCCTTACATCTCAGCCCTAATTTCTCGCTATGCACCCCCCCCGACTCTTGCGTTCTGCTCAAGGATGTCTTCTTTCTACCCCCTTTTTATCTAAAGCCCTCTCCCGCCTTAAACTTTTTTCACTGACTGCCCCACACCTCTGGAATGCCCTTCCCCTCAGTACCCGACTAGCACCCTCTCTATCCACCTTTAAGACCCACCTTAAGACACACTTGCTTAAAGAAGCATACGAATAGCACTGTGAACATTCTGAACACATGATACATAAAGCTTGGCCCCCTGCAGACGCACTTACCAGAACTCCCTCCTCCTGTCTCTGTACGTTCTTCCTACCTACCAATTAGATTGTAAGCTCCTCGGGGCAGGGACTCCTCTTCCTTAATGTTATGTTTGTCTAAAGCACTTATTCCCATGATCTGTTATTTATATTATCTGTTATTTATTCGATTACCACATGTATTACTACTGTGAAGCGCTATGTACATTAATGGCGCTATATAAATAAAGACATACAATACAATACAATACAAAATAGGTGAAGATGCGCAGACTTTTATGCAGCATGGTGGAAGTAATAAGAAAATAATTAGGAAATGTGTGGTTTGAATTTGGATGGGTGTTGATCCTGTGTGTTTTGTTGTTAAATAATTTTCTGCCAGAGGGTTTTCTAAGTATTCCAAGATTTGAATCCTCCCTGCTCATTTTCTATTTTATCGCCCGTTATTTTACTGAATAGGAACAGTGGGGTCCCTTGGAGCTGAACGAGTGGGAACTTCAGCTTTAAGTCCATTCTAACTCCATTGCGGAAATCATCAATGCGCGATCCATGCTATCGCGCCTGATTCGGCGATATCTGCTGTTGACTGGTATTGCCGATTCGGTCGCGAAAGCGCGGATCGTACTTTGAAGTCTCCCGGACAATGTTTTCTGCTTGTGTTAAATGACCTGTTTATTTTTCACAACATTTCATGTAGCTTTCTAATATCAGCATGGAAGATAGAAATGTGAGTGAACGTATACAGTATCGATATTGTTTTTTATTACGTGTGTGATGTGTTTTTTTAGTATACGATATTAACTCAAGTTTATCGGAGTTTATGAATATGTAAAACCAATATGAATGGAGAAAGGGAATGAGCTGTACGATAACTCCAAGGGACAGAAGGTGTCTTGTAGAATAGCACCAATTAGTACATTTGACCCTAAATGTCTTATATCGTATATTATATATATATTTTTTTCCCCTTTCTTATTTCTTTTATAAAGTAGCACTACCGCAGAGCAAAAAAATAATCACAAGGTGACCCCAATAAAAATGATGTTTATTGAAGTCTCATGGATAAAAAGATAAAATGTGCCCCACCTACGCGTTTTGCGCTGAAAAGCACTTTATCAAGGTGTATATGATATATTGGGTGCCTTGTGATAATTTTTTTTGCTATGTGGTTGTGCTCTGGTTTCACCTCCACTTTTTGGGTTCTTGTTCCTGCAGATTAGAACACCAGGGGACCGGCGTGGATTCATCAAGGACGGAAGGAGTGAGCAGGATAAAAAGGTACTGGCTTTGTGCACTTCATACTGTGTCGTCCTTTACTATGCCATTTTTTGACATGCCTTAGGAATGCCATATTTGAGAGTACTGCGGTGGTCTCACTAGGCTAACATTTCCTAAACCATGGTAACATGTAAAAATCAATTTACACAAGCCTCATAACCTATCAGTAAGCCGTCCACAATATACAGTACATGTAAGCCTCAAGTTTTGCATTTTTGCTTATGAGTACCACACAGCTAAGTACCATTTTGACATTGGACTTTCATCCTTATTTCTTTTACATAGTGCCGAAATTCAAGCAGTGAAATGAAATGGACCTGAACTCTTTCCATGGATGGAGAAGACATCTTCACAGCATAGAATAAAAAGTCAAATACTTTTTGTCCAAGGAGCAAACACTGAATTCAAATCAGGTACACATGGGGTTAAATCGCCTGACAATATCCTTTGTGGGAATAGTTTAATCCTCATTACAATTATTTAGCTTGTAAACTTTTAATGATATATATATATATATAATTATTATTATTTTTATAAATTTATTTCCTGTAAATTGGATGGTTTGTTGGGTTATACTGTAAAGTGCACCATATATTGCAGGCTGTAAATAAAAATAAACTAACAATATTGATAATGCCATTAATGATAAGAATAGACTTGCATACATATTGTACTTTGTTAGAGATTTATTGTCATATATAGTGGGTTTCTAAAAAAAAAAAAAAAAATAGCACCATCAAAAATGAGATGACAAATGGTTTGAATGTCTTTCCGTGTCATCCTTACCTTTTTTTTTTTTTTTGGAAAGGTTTCCCTTATTAATTTTATCAGCCAGTGTGCACTTAGCATTTACTTTGAGGTATAATTGACAAGCAGGGCGACACCTGCCTGAAAGAGACCCATAAATCAGAAATAATTTCCAAAATTGGCTGAGGGTTTGAAGCGTTGAATAAGCAAACACAGGTAGAAAATCTCTTTATTAGGCCTGACAGGGACAGCAAATGTCAGCAAAGTATTTTATAATGTACCAGACGAGATTAATTTTGTGGTCCTTGGTTTGTAGGGGGAGCTTGTGTTTTTTTGCTGCTGTCTGTACAGAGGCGGAATCTTTTTCTAATTGATGAATAGTGACTCTGCTCTCGGGGAGAAAGGTCGTGCGTTTGACTTCTTATTTTCCTATTCTTTTTACATGAATGAATAGGAAAGCAGTTTGTAATTATGCATCTCTTTCGCTCACGGAAGTTTTTGGCAGTAAAATATGGGCGGTTTGGGCTTCACTCAATGAGGTCTCAGGAAGCCTGGGTGTGTGAGGATCTCCTGTGGGCTATACCTGACATTTAATTAGCCAACCCAGAGCAGTCGATGTAACAAGCGAACTAACAATGTGTTTTCTCCCATCAAACGTAAGGGAATCGTTTTGTGCTGTGATTGATCTGCTTCTATTTTATCTGAAGGGCAACAGAAGGGAGAGCGAGGAGTTGAAAGGAAACCAAACTTGGATCCAGCCTTGGTAGTGGTCATTGGATGTGTGATGCTACTTGGTACTGTAACATTACTCTTTAAATCCAATTTAAAATGACTCCTCTCTTTGCAGCAGTCATATATCATAAACCTTGTAAAAATAACAGTACAAAAAGCTGTTTTCCCATTATCAGCTGTTAACAGCGATGGATGTATTACTGATGATAGGTGATCCCTCCGAGCTGTAGGGAATAAACCCCTTTTTCAATCATCATCAGCATAACCGACCGGGAAAGGATCCACGGAAGAACTATGGTTTTGCGGTCCACTTGTAGATAGAGTTGGGGGCGAAACTGTCAAAATCTGTGTCATGGAATTTTCCGAGCTTTCCATTCAAAATCCGTTCCGCGGTGTAAAATCTGTCAACGGATTGTTCCAGTTTCCCGGGCGGATTAATCCAAAACCGCCATTGGATACAACCTGCCGGTGAATTTTACCAATCTATGGATTAATAAACTCCACCGGTGGTTGCGCAAATCCGCGGATTGGATTGTTGAATGATAAAAAGAAAATCCGGAAAAGTCGAATCGCGGACCAAAGAACCCGGCTGATCCGAGACGGATCAAAATCCTCAACAACAAAAAAATCGTCCATCTCTTCTTGTGGCGCTAGTGGACTGGTACCGATGTAGCCAGACTCGGAACCGAGTGAAGAAAAGCAAAAGAACAGGAGGTGCGCTTCTAATGACTTAGTTTTTTTACGCTATTTGTGAGTGTAAATAGGGCAAATAGGTAAAAAAAAAAATCATGAAATAATAATAATAAAACACAACTGTGCCAAATAACACACTTCAAAATGCTTATAACTTCATATCAGTGCCCTGTTTTTGTCTTTATTGTCCATACATATGCTGGAGTGCCATGAGAATATTCTGGAGCCACGCATCAGCATAACCGACCGCGAAGGATCCACAGAAGAACTATCATTTTGTGGTCCACTTTGGGTTGTCATCCTTGGCGCAATACAGGTCTTTTTTGTTATCACACCCATTCTGGTTATGGAGACAATCAGCTAGACTCATTAGGCAGCCTATCGGACTTCAAGGACTTTTGGAATTGTGTCATTATATTGTTCACCGATTTATATTATTAGTGCTTTTTTCACTAATTTTCCACCTACTATTCTGAGTTACATCTTTTTGTTTTTGTTTACGGTTCTACTTCTCTTTTTCCGGAATGTATTTGCGACACCTCTGCTCCCTTTGTGTTTTCAGACCATATGTAACTCTTTTTGAGCAAGGTCCAAAGAGCGTTAAATTGTTGCTTAAAACCTTTGGAGAAGCAATCACTAAATCTTTCTAAACCATTGTAAACATATCAAATCATTCTCCCTAACGCCTTATATCTCGCCATGTAATTACTATATCACCCAAACTGCTCGCTAATGCAAGTAAGACACACCTGGAACACATCCCCATCATGCATTGCTGCCAAGAAAGACATGTTCTAACATCAGTGATTCTGTCAATTTACGTACAAAACAGACATATTTAATGTGTAAAATCTCAGCGGCGACTGATCACTACATCTTGGGCCCAATTACAAAGTGTATTTGATCTTCTCTGGAAGCACATGGGTTAAAAGCAAATATTTGCACGAATGCTATAAAAAGAACCACAGGAGAACCAGCCTTAGTATTTAATATGCAGGAAACCTGCACCGTTTTAATCAGTTCAGTATCCACTGTTTAAAACCATATTCAGACAGCAAGAGTTCTGGAATTCCTTTAATAGGACTTTAAGGGAGATTTAATTAATTCCTTCAATGGCTACTCTGTGGGATTATCAACTTTACTGTGTGAAATTTACATGAAAAAGCTTTCAGCCGATTTTATTTCTGTCCACACTTTGTTATGTTAGAAAAACATTTATTCATTTCATGTCATTCCATCTCATTAGTGTGTGCAGACTGATCCTAATTCCCACTTCTCTGTCAGTTCTACCTTATCATCTCGTTCCATGCAAAAGATGCAATTTGTCAAGAAAATACCAACACCTCTTTAGAAGAAGAAGATTTCTTTCTCTGCTGGAAGGGCAGAAACGGAGTGGGGCAGAACGCTTGCATCAGAAGGCTGCGTTTGGAATATGAGGGTAACTTTCCCACCAAGCATACGGGGAAACTTTCCTTTCTAAGCCTAACACAGCACCGTGGTATACGTGTTAAACATACTGTACGAACTGGCAGCACAGGACAACCAGAGTGTGTGATGGCTCCAACGGATCCTATGATGTGGTCCCATCGTGATTATTCTGGCTATTTCTAAGCATCGCTGCTTTATTATTCTTCCCATTCCAATTTTACAGAAAGTTGTATTTTTACATAGAATCTCTTTGTGAGTTTTAACAGCAAGTATCTGCAGTAATATGTATGAGCATAGAGCTAAATGTAAGTGTAAGCCCCTGTGTGATGCAAGCAACGCACTCGCGCTGCCCCCTGGCAGGTGCCTCTCCAGTGTACTATAGACATGTGACTGGTGATGGACATAATAACAGCCAATGACAAAGGGTGTGAAAGAGATGGGACTAAGAGGAAGAGGATCTAAACTTAACATGTCAAAAACAGAGCTCCTTATACTTCCTCCCAAACCTGTCCCCACTACCTGCTTCCACATAACTTTTGGAAGCACTATCATACACCTAGCACACTGCCTAGGGGTCACACTCGACTCCTCTTTCACATTCTCCTCTCACATTCAAAAGGTAGCTAAAACCTGTTGTTTTTTCCTCTGCAATATTACAAAGAGACGCCTTTCCTCTGTTGCTCGACTGCTAAAACTCTGACACAGACCCTCATTCTTTCCTGTCCCTATTACTGTAATCTCCTGCTGTCCGGCCTTCCTGCCTCTCACCTGTCTCCCTTACAATCTATCTTAAACGCAGATACAGATATAACCTGTATTACGTGAGTAGTGTTGTGATATAAACTGTATTGCATGAGTACTGTTGTGATATAACCTGTATTACATGAGTACTGTTGTGATATAAGCTGTATTACATGAATAGGGTTGCGATATAACCTGTATTACATGAGTACTGTTGTGATATAAGCTGTATTACATGAATAGGGTTGTGATATAACCTGTATTACATGAGTAATTTTGTGATACAAGCTGTATTACATGAGTAGTGTTGTGATATAACCTGTATTACATGAATAGGGTTGTGATATAACCTGTATTACATGAGTAGTGGTGTAATATAACCTGTATTACATGAGTAGTGTTGTGATATAACCTGTATTACATGAGTCGTGTTGTGATATAAGATGTATTACATGAGTAGTGTTGTGATATAACCTGTATTACATGTGTAGTGTTGTGATATAACCTGTATTACATGAGTAGTGTTCTGATATAACCTGTATTACATGAGTAGTGTTGTGATATAACCTGTATTACATGAGTAGTGTTGTGATATAACCTGTATTACATGAGTAGGGTTGTGATATAAGCTGTATTACATGAGTCGTGTTGTGATATAACCTGTATTACATGAGTCGTGTTGTGATATAACCTGTATTACATGAGTAGTGTTGTGATATAACCTGTATTACATGAGTAGTGTTGTGATATAACCTGTATTACATCAGTCGAGTTGTGATATAACCTGTATTACATGAGTAGTGTTGTGATATAACCTGTATTACATGAGTAGTGTTGTGATATAACCTGTATTACATGAGTAGTGTTGTGATATAACCTGTATTACATGAGTAGTGTTGTGATATAACCCGTATTACATGAGTACTGATCCTTTGTTGAGGATCACAGTGTTCTTAAGCATCAGTACCTGTTATATAAAAGCGGTTATATTACAAAGGCGGTGTACTTGTTACCCGCTGTCTGATCTCAGCCACGTGTGACGCAGCGATGATCAGCACAGGACTCCGACCCCCATCTCAGCAATGAGCTATCAGTCTGGGGAGATTAAATAAGCAATGTGACACAACATAAATGTGTCAGAAAGTGTATGGCAAGAAAGATAATCTCAGGCCGAGGATTACAAAGTATCACAGAAAAGTATATTACGAGTTATTCTGCTTCAGCACGCTCACTGCATTGTGACCAGGTTTGCAAAGCAATGCAGTGCCGGCTGTTTGGCTGCAAATAGGTTCATTATTATCTGCGTTTATTTGTAAAGCGCCAACACATTCCGCAGCGCAGTGCGATGGGGGTCCAGAGGTTCGATAATTACATAAACAGTTACAAACAAATAAGGACAAACACGCACAGACAGATAGAGGTAATAAGGACCCTGGTCCTGAGAGCTTACAATCTACAGCAGGGGCAGCCAACTCCAGTCCTCAAGACCCCCCAACAGGTCAGGTTTTAAGGATATCACTGCTTCAGCACAGATGGCTCAATCAGTGGCTCAGTCAATGACTGCACCACCTGTCCTGAAGCAGGGATACCTTTAAAGCCTGACCTGTTGGTGGCCCGTGACCTAGAGGATGAGCTTACAAGTATAATGACTGCGATTTTAATTCCAAAAAGCCCGGCTTAGCTCCGTGTTAGAAGGCTATAGTTCCCTCTGTATGAAAAGGATCGTTTTTCAGGTCAGGCTGCACCGTATGATACTTCACTTTCTCCGTATAAATATTAACCTTCAGTCACTGGCAGCAGAGCTCTCCCCCTTCACAAACACTTCAGCCTAAAGATAAGAAGATTACAAGCAAAGCCTCTCTCAGCAATTTTCCATCCACTGTCCGGTAAATTACTAATGCTTAGGTCATCTATCCAGCTTCTGCAACCCAGGAGCTCAAAGATTCCTGCAGGTGCCATGTCAATTGCAGTTACATGGGAAGTTTATGTGACCTGCTGTGAGAGGAGCTCACAGGTTTAGGAGAAGTGTGGCTTAGAACAGATGTGATACGAATGTAATTCCTGCATTCCTGTGCTTCATCAGGAGTTATGGACAGAAGGCCTTTTACACCCCATGCAATATACAGTATGTACAGTATACAGATCTAATCCATGCCCCCCATACAACAGTAACCTTGACAGGAACAGAATTTCTGAAGGTGCAACCTTGCCTGATTTTGTGTCCCCTACATACAGTATTTGAGTAAATGGGACGTCCCTTACAATTCCCTTTTGAAATATCCAAGCTTAGGCGTGCAGCTGTGTGATATACCCAAGTTCCAGGGATACAAGAAAATGATTTCTAGGTACTTCGGAGACAGAGTTAAACAAAACACCAACAGGTCTGTGTACTAAGCTTTGGAATTGTGGGTGTAAATAGAATTGTGGGCGTAAAATTGACACACAGAAAAAACACTGATATGGTGCTTGTGGGCCTTAAACATGCTATTATGTATGCTTTTATTCAAGTATATTGGTGCACAGAAAGGGGCCCGGGCCTAAGGCGGCAAAATTTGGGGACGGCAAAAATTTCCGCCCCCATATAATTCTGCCATGCTCTTTGGCCTATTGGACCTAATGGGAAGGTACTTGTCTGTGTCTGCCACCTCCTTTCTGCTGCCCTCTTGCCCCTTTGGAATCCCGGCGTCAAATGACCCTGAGGACACCCCCACCGTGACGTCACACACTGCGTCTCGTTGCCATGGCAACGTGATGTTGCGTCGTCAAATTATGTCATGGCGTCACGTTTCCATGGCAACGCGCCGCCATAGCATCATTTGATGCCGGGAATCCAAAGGAGCAGGAGGGCAACACCAAGGGGGCGGCGGACACAAGCAAGGGCCATGGGGCGGCAAATTTGGAAATCCGCCGCCGCACAGATGCAAATAGTGGGTACAAAAACAAATTGTATCTGTGCGCCAGAAAATAGCTGAACCTGCGTCAAAATCGCCCGCCAAGTGGAACCTGGCATAAACCCTATAAAGTGCGTCTATATTGTTAGAACAGAACCAAGCTACGAAGTAGCAACCGAAAATGTATTTGACGCAGCACAAATGTTTAATTATATAGGTTAATACAGTATGTATGTGTGGCTATTTATACATATTATTACACTAATCATTTATATTTACTAATACTAGTTATAAATAAATTAAAAAAATACATCCGTCGGTTTTACCGTAATTTTAATCGTACTATGCGTCATACTTATGGAGTCACATGACGGTGACGGATGGGCGATACTCAGTTTCCAAAGGTCTGTACCCCTTTTTAGCAGTAAAATGTGGACGCACACATTATGTTGTATTATGATCTTCGCACTTAAACCCCTGAGTACGTTTGGGCCATTCCAGTGGCGTTTTAGTCTCTTTGCTCTGGCTAGAGATTTTTGATTTTCATGTCTAATATTTAAACATCCAAACTGAAAATGATTCCAATAGGCAACAACGGCATACGTATTGGCTATAAAATGCAGACTGCTTTTATGAGGAAGAGATAAACCTTTTAAATGGTTATGAGGGCTCCAGCAGGGTCTGGACAAGTTAGGACATTTTATAGATCATACAGTTGACTGTAAATCATCAAATTCTTATGGATTCCATTTAAAACTTTATTAAAGCCACTATCATAAATATTAGAATTCAACAGAACCTTAAAGATGGTAAAGATGAGGGAATCCATCACTGCATGAACTTGTCTGACCTCTAGTATAGAACGTATAGGAAATAAGAGAAGCAGTTGTTAGTGTGGGGTATTGTTTCAAAGGCTGATACTGCCAGTAACAGCTACCAAGCTCTTACCTACGGTAGCTTGACCACCTTTGGTCCTTCTATTGACCGGTCATTTGGTATTTAAACAATACATGTTTTTCTTATTTGAAGGCTGCGTCTTTTCCTGAAGTATATTTGCAGAGCACTTTGACACTGAAACGTTCTCTAATTAGTACAAGTAGGATTTGGGATATCAAGGGCCGATTCCCTTGGCCAGAAACAGGAACCTTTCTGCTTGTGTACAAACCCATCCACCTGTTCTTAGAAAACAAGAGGCGCTTGATACTCATCACATATCGTCCTGGTTTAAATTTCTGTTTTATACAGTTCTTTAAATCTTTCTACCATACTTGAATTGAACTAATGCTTTTAACTAATATTATAACACCCATCATAAGTGGTATTACAGTCTTTCACACAGTTGCCAGCAGTGAATAATGCAAATCAGTTAGGATGTCAGCAGCCAATAAAATTGCATAGTATATCACCTTGGAGAAAGATGTCTCACCGTATGACCTTAACATCGGCATTCTTTCAATATTGGCATATTTTATGCATGCAAGTGATAACGTTTTACCGTGTTATGGCACTGCAGGGAAGTTTCCCTTCTGCCCACTGAAGATTATTACCTATTCCGAGGTGGTTATGATTATAGATACTTACTAAAGACAAGAATAATTGACCATAAAAATCCTTTTATATTCTCACAATTATTTTTGCATTGACTAAAAGTGTCAGGAAAATAGGATTTTATTAGCAGGTCCCTAATTTTGCCTTCATTTAATTTTATCTAGACTTTTCCTCAGTATGTTTTTAGACTGAAAGGTTGGCATGGGTACAAAAGAACAATTTGTTGCAGAATCTTTACAGAATGGGAGTTTCATAGTCTTGGTGTATGATTGAATATCAAATAAAATGAAATGTATGGATCAGCAAAGGTGCCTGCATCAAGGTAGCAGAATGATCTACAGGTACGTCAAGTGCTAAGTCAGGAGATTTAAATCAAGTGTAGGCAAGAACATTGTAGCTTAGATTTTGTAAAACAATAGTATCAAAAAAGCTTGATGAAGACGCAACTGGCAACAGAGTACCCACAAAATTGTAGGGATTGGCCAAAACCTGTGCATGGATTGGTTCAAAAGAAAGCATAGGAAATACCAGCAAATAAGGACCGTTTGGGACATGCAGTGTAAAGGTATTTTGTTCCCCTTCCACCTACTTTTTGTTATGCCGGTGCTGCCCGCAGACCAGACCCGTCCCCTGAGCTGAAGGGGGAAGTGGTAATACACGCACCTGCAGCAAAGCGAGCGTGTCCGGAGTGTGGTATAAAGTGTTGCCAGGCCTGGTGTAGTAAGGTAGACAATACTTGCCGGTACCGGTTGTAGAGATAGAGTGAAGAATGCCTTGCCGAGGTCAGGGAGCGGAGAGCGGAGATAGGTCATAGTCCAAGCCGTGTTCAAGGGGTTACCAGAGTGAGTGTTGTCCAAGGAGTGCCGAGATCGAGAGCCAGAGGGGGTAGTCGTACAAGCCGCGTCAGAACCTGTGAAAACACTGAGAGAATCAAGAAGTACTTCCATACAGAAACTATGTTGAGCAAAGACTGAGAGCAGAGAGGAACTAGATAAAGCAGGAAGGTCCAATTAGGAACGGAGGCGGGACAGGAAGAGCTACAGGGAGACACTGCAGATTGGTCCAGGCATAATAGGCCAGGTGAGTCCTGTTGGTAACCTGAGTATGCCCGTGCAGTGTGCGGGGGCGGAGCCTGAGGTCCGGGGGACAGGAAGAAGAGTGTGCAGAATGAGCGCGCTCCGTAATGCGTGTACGCTCGTGGACCGAACCAGTGGATGGTGCAGTGTGCGAGCGGGAGGGCGTGGGCGTGCCCGGCGCTGAGCAGAGGAATCGCCGAGGGGAGTGATCCCACGACGGCGGCAGGGGCTGGGAGCCGCAGAGGTCGGTAAGGCATGATTGTTTTGTGTGTCCAGGGACTCCCTGAGGGGAGAGAGTGCTCTGTGTGGGGAGCGTGGAGGATGCCGATTCCTGACACTTTTAAAGCCTGTTTGCCTGTTCTAGTTTGTATGCCCTATTGGCAAGCCAGACAATTGAGAGAAATGCTGCACACCTCAAAGTAGAAAAAATAATGATACCGTTACCGGTGCTCCAGTGTTTGCACGAAAGCCTGCAATCAGTCCTGGATAGAGGAACAAAGGAACATAGGGCACAACGGATTTAGCATATCCAAACTCATTTATTGAGCCAACACAACGTTTCGACCATGGTGGTCTATCTCATTGTCACTTGAGATAGACCACCATGGTCGAAACGTTGTGTTGGCTCAATAAATGAGTTTGGATATGCTAAATCCGTGGTGCCCTATGTTCCTTTGTTCATCTATTGGCTAGCCACCCATAGTTCCTTTCTCCCTATTAAAAAATGTTCATTCCCCTTTTGCTTCCAGAGCATCCAATGGGAAATGTTCTCATTTATCCACCAACAAAATCATGCTCCCTTGTATTTCTCTTGAGTCTGCATGATCTGTCTCCATAGCTGGAGACGCTCACAGGCTATGTATCGAGCTGAATTTTGAGAGAATTTGCGTTCCCTGCATCATTTTGAGTACCTATTTTTTATCCTTTTTTTTTTTTAACAAATGATGAGCAGTTTCTTACCCAGCAGTAGCATGAACAATGACCCCTTCCTCGGACATGAGCAGGTTCTTAAAATAACTGAAAACGTTTGGTTGCTGTGTTATGCGGAGGTAGGGGATGAGGTAATCTTAATTTGGTAGTACCTTGCGTTCCGGTGCTGTGCTGAGATGTGGAGCATTCTATTAACCCACACAATTGGATATGGTAAGAATAGCGGTTCTCCGACGATAAATGGGACATGTAAGAAACACAGCTTATGTATTTCACGTTCTTTTGGGGGGTGCATGACATAGGAACGCGAGTGACGTTAAGAAGAAAAATGTTGTATTCATGTCAACAAATGAAACAGCTAGTTATATAGTTATTATAAGAAATTACATTCCAATATTCTGTAGTTATTATAAAAGCATGATACATATTACATGTTACATAATGATACATTTTACCCTCATCTCCTCCTTGATATTTAGTGTTTTACATGTTATACTATTTGGTTTGAAGTCAGGTATTCTGGACGTGTGTAGACTTATTAGGCCTTTGTACAAAACATTATATATATATATATATATATATATATATATATGTGGCTGCAGGCTTATAACCTTCTGGCCAAAGGGTTTAACTAAATGACCCTTTTTCATGAGCAGATAAGCACTAAGGTATTGCACTATATGTTGTGTCATTTTGTATGATGCGCTGGCCCCAGGGTTTAAAGCTCGCCCCGCCCCACTTTCCAATTAGCGGTTTTTATCATGTTCCTGTGAATCACAGACCCAGTATGGTCTGTCTCCCTCCAGCAGAAAAGAGAGGTACATGAGAATTGTGCCAGGTAGTGTTGGGACCTGCAGATTGGGCATGCCGTGAACGGGCTGCAGGCTTATAACCTTTTGGGTAAAGGGTTTAACTAAATGACCCTTGCTCATGAGCAGATAAGCACTGAGGTATTGTACTATATGTTGTGCCATTTTGTATACTGCACTGGGCCTTTCTGTTTTTGTATACAGTATACTGTATATATATGTATAACAAAATGTTTCCCACCCAGAGAAATCAAGAGACAGAACTCAAATGTAAGAGGCAAGAGAAGGAACTAAGTGCGCTATGTATTCTTAAATATAGGTTTTCTTTTGCATCTTACATTTCAGTGCTGTTTCTTGATTTCTCTGTGTGGGAAACATTTTGTTTTTATATTTATATATTTATTTATTTGTATGTCTCGAGAAGAAAGTTTTTGACCCGTGTATCCTGTATCGTGCCCGTGCTCACGTATGAAAGTGAAACTCGGACCCTTAATGCAAACATAATTCAGAAGCTTCAGAGAACGCAAAGAAGTAGAGTATGGAGAGTATTACCCAAAGAGAGAGGAGAAAGGATAAAAGGGTTCAAACCAAACAAAAGTCTGTGACATCATCACAAGGGAGGAAGAAATTAAAATGGAGGTGGGCCGGTAAAGACCATCGACAAATTGAATTCCACGATAGATTGAAAGACCAAAATGATGACCAAAAGTAAGATGGGAGGAAGAAATCAGAATATGTGTTGGAGCAAAGTGGAGAAGAGAGGCTTTAACCGCAGTACCTGAAAGATCATTGGAGAGGTGTCCAGCAGTGGACAAGGGCTTAAGATGATGATGATGGATCCCTATTGAATGTGTCAGAGTACCCTTATCAACATTTGGATGCTAAAGCAAGTGTGCACTTAAACACAGCAGCACGATAAATGAAACATTTCCATGGGATTTTATATTATATGGGCAGAAGAAGAGCCAGGAAAATGCTGCAGGGAAATTTCCCATTTGCCCTTATTGAAGCGGTCTGTGAGTAAGAGATACATCACTACGGTGGAGGTGACCGATATAATGTACCTTTCGCCATGTTTCCCATGTGAATGGGGTCTTCAAACCTAACTGTAAAAAAAAGGACCTAAAAACATGTTACCCAGGACGATGGGCTGAGGTGGGCATTTCATTTACAGTGTGTTCTGAGTTACAATACAGTCACCATCAAAGGGTTCTTGTAGTTGTATTTAATGCCAGAAAGAATAAGATACTTTGTAGGCTGTAATACTTTTTAATGAACCAACATATGAATGGTTGAAGCTCCTGAGACTGCAGAGATCTCTGGATCAGGTGTTAAAGGATAACCATACTGTGGCAGGGGCATTGTCCTCGCGTATCAGTTTGAGTTGTGAATAGGGCTGTAGACACTTTCCTTTTGCAAGTGCTGCAGGTGCGAAGGGTTCCCAGGGCGCACCTGGAATCAACAGCCCTGATTCAAGCCAATTTACACAGTAATTAACAGAAATCGTGAAAATGGAAAAAGAGAGCGAGATCAACACCACGTACATGCTTTCCGATAAGGACAGGGTGGGATAACAGGAAAAGAAACCGTTGCTTGACAAACCCTTCCCCATTCAGAGGCCCATATGAAATTCAACGGGGTGACTATATGGGAATGCACCCATCTCCAGTTTAGATATCACATCTTCAGTCTCTAAAGCGTATGCACAAGACAACCTTGTATGATTGATATGTCAATGCAGTCATCACACAGACCTAGCTATCCACAGAATCAGCAACCAGTGACATAGTTAAAGCACTACATGATTTTGGGGGTGCAAAATAACTATGCACCCCTTCACTGCCTGTGCATTACAAATCAAGGTGCTATGTGCTGCTGTACTAAAACATTACTGCTCGTCTGTAACACTCTTATTCGTTTCTTCTTAGTGTGGGTGATGGATTAAGGGGGCCATTGGGAACTGCCATATAAACCACAGAGATTAAATATAAAGAGACATTTCAACAACTCTTACATCTCTATTAAAAATGGTTATGAATCAATATGAATCGTAATGTGAATAAGGCACTAAAGAGCCATATTTATTAAGCAGTGCTAAGCTTATAAGTCACCTTATATCCCATGCAAATGAATGGGCCCGTAGTGCATTCTGGAAGGGATTTCTGCTTTGGAGTACAGATATAACTGGACGGCTGATTTAATGTGCTGATATTCAGACACCGGGTAGGTGACCAGCTGACCGCCCCCTGGCCTGGGCTATACATGAGATCACGCTGCTTATTGCCTGCCATATATTCTTCCCAAAGCATATTTCTGGCTCTGTCCCTCCCAGATATACACGCAGCGTGTCATGGATGCATATAAATTGTTGATTGGGCCAGGGCACTTTCCTCCCTTTAAACCTTTCCAAAGGCCTTTCCGTTAAATACACCCAGATGTAGCTTGACAGATGAGGGGCTAATTGCTCTGTGAATTACCTCTATCGATCCCTGTTTCATGTTGAGCCCAAACAAACAAAAGATATTAATGCTTTGGAAAAATGAATGATGACCTTTCTCAGCAAACACAGCTCGCGGCACCTGATTATTGGTGATTCCAAAGAGCAGCGGTCAATCGCAATAGCCGTAACGCTATGATCACTTTAATAAGCTTGCCTGACCTTCTCTGCCATGTTAAGTGGTTTAAATTTATTTGCCCAACAACAGCAGAGCTTTCACTTAAAGACACAGAACATTCAATTCTACTTAGAGATGTAGTGTCCTTTGATTTTGCTGTAGCATCCAGCAAATCACCTGCCATTGGGAGATGTTATCTATAACATACAACACATTGCTTCTGCAATTCTGTAGATTAAACCAGGGGAAAATCTATATTGATGCAGCTGGGGTTTTTTATTTGTATGATTCCCTCCCATAATGCCAACTTTCGCTTAGATCGCTAAAACGTAAATAGTGGATTGTTTGTAGGGGTTGAGAATAGATACAGTAATATTATTTACTTGTATTTATTTATAAAAATGTTTTACCAGGCAGTAATACATTGAGAGTTACCTCTTGTTTTCAAGTATGTCCTGGGCACAGAGTTAGAACAATACATGGTTACATTAAATGAACAGAGGTTATATATTATATATATTGTATGAACAGTTACAGATAATATATGGTGTAGATGTATGAAACAGTTACAGACCAGATTAAAATGTGAGACAGCCTTAGTTTTGAAAGAACTTACACTTGTGGCGGCTGTCAGGGTCTCCGGTAGATTGTTCCAGTTGTGAGTTGCACGGTAAGAGAAGGAGCGGCCGGATACATTTGGACCTTGGGACCGAGAACAGTCTTTTGGAGTCAGATCTCGGGATAAGTGCTGCGTGTGGTAGGGGTGAGGAGCCTGTTCAGATAGGCGGGTAGCTTTCCCAGAAAGTATTTGAAAGCAAGACAGGAAAAATGAACTTTGCACCTAGACTCAAGTGGTCGCCAATCTAGTTCTTTGAGCATTTCGCAGTGATGTGTGTTGTAGTTACATTGTATTAATATACTAGCTGAGAGCCCCGGCGTTGCCCGGGATGTTTGTGGTGTGGGTGTGGCATTTGGGTGGGGAGTGGTCCACGCGGCCCATGTGCGGTGGTAGTGCTGCTGTGGCTGTACTGATGGTGATTGTATTGGTGTGCTGATTTGGGAGGGTTTGGTGCTGATGTGGGGGTGCGGATGTGGATGTGCCAATGGGGGAGGTGCAAAGGTGGCGATGTGTGGGTGCTGATGGTGTTGATGGGGGCTGGGAATGGTGGGGAGCCGAGAATGCCAGTGTGCTGGGGGGGCATGGGATACCGGTGTGCTGATGTGGTGGTGCTGGGGTGTGTGTGTGTATACATGTTTGTGTGTATACATTGTATGTGTGTGTGTGTATACATGTGTGTGTGTGTGTGTATGTGTACGTGTGTGTGTATGTGTATACACGTGTGTGTGTATACACGTATGTGTGTGTATACACGTGTGTGTGTGTATACACGTGTGTGTGTGTATACACGTGTGTGTGTATACACATGTGTGTGTGTATACACGTGTGTGTATACACATGTGTGTGTGTGTATACATTGTGTGTGTGTATACGTGTGTGTGTATACACATTTGTGTATACACGTGTATACATGTTTGTGTGTGTGTATACATGTTTGTGTGTATACATTGTATGTGTGTGTGTGTGTATAAGTGTGTGTGTGTGTGTGTACATTTGTGTGTGTGTACACATGTTTGTGTGTGTATACACATGTGTGTGTGTGTGTGTATACATGTGTGTGTGTATACATGTGTGTGTGTATACACATGTGTGTGTGTGTATACATGTGTGTGTGTGTATACATGTGTGTGTGTACACATGTGTGTGTGTACACATGTGTGTGTGTGTGTGTACACATGTGTGTGTGTGTGTACACATGTGTGTGTGTACACATGTGTGTGTGTGTGTATACACGTGTGTGTGTGTGTGTATACACGTGTGTGTGTGTATACATGTGTGTGTGTGTATACATGTGTGTGTGTGTGTGTGTGTATACATTATGTGTATGTATACCTGTGTGTATACGTGTGTGAGTGTATACGTGTGTGTGTATGTCTCCATGTGTGTGTGTGTATGTCTCCATGTGTGTGTGTGTATGTCTCCATGTGTGTGTGTACGTGTACATGTGTGTGAGTATATGTGTACATGTGTGTGTGTGTACGTGTCTACGTGTACATGTGTGTGTGTGTGTGTGTGTGTGTGTGTGTGTGTGTACGTGTACATGTGTGTGTGTGTGTGTGTGTGTGTGTACGTGTCTACGTGTACATGTGTGTGTGTGTCTACGTGTACGTGTGTGTGTGTCTACGTGCGTGTGTGTACGTGTGTGTACGTGTGTACGTGTGTGTCTATGTGTGTGTGTGTCTATGTGTGTGTGTGTCTACGTGTGTGTGTTTGTGTATACGTGTGTGTGTTTGTGTCTACGTGTGTGTGTTTGTGTCTACGTGTGTGTGTTTGTGTATACGTGTGTGTGTGTATACGTGTGTGTGTGTCTACGTCTGTGTGTGTCTACGTGTGTGTGTGTCTACGTGTGTGTGTGTGTGTGTCTACGTGTGTGTGTGTGTCCCTGTGTGTGTTTGTGTCCCTGTGTGTCCTTTGGCCCGTGACTCCGCCTCAGGGAAGGGGGGGGGGGGAGGTGGTGGGAAGGAGGGGGGGGAAGGGGAGGTGGGGGGGAGGTGGTGGGAAGGGGGGGGGGTGGGGGGGAGGTGGTGGGAAGGGGGGGGGGTGGGGAGGTGGTGGGAAGGGGGGGGGGGGAGGTGGTGGGAAGGGGGGGGAGGTGGGGGGGAGTTGGGAAGGGGGGTGGAGGTGGTGGGGAGTTGGGAAGGGGGGTGGGGGAGGTGGGAAGGGGGGTGGAGGTGGTGAGGAGGTGGTGGGAGGTTGTAAGGGGGGAGTGAAGGGAAGGTGAAGGGGGGGTGAAGGGGAGGTGGAGGGGAGGTGAAGGGGGGGGTGGAGGGGAGGTGAAGGGGGGGGTGGGGGGGAGGGGGTGGAGGGGAGGTGAAGGGGGGTGGAGGGGAGGTGAAGGGGGGGGTGGAGGGGAGGTGAAGGGGGGGGTGGAGGGAGGTGGAAGGGAAGGGAAGTGGAGTGAGGGGAGGTGAGGGGTAGGGGAGGTGAGGTGAAGGGGGGTGAGGGGAGGTGAAGGGGGGTGAGGGGAGGTGAAGGGGGGTGAGGGGAGGTGAAGGGCGCTCCCTCACCCGTCCGGCCGCTCACTCACCCGTCCGGCAGCTCCCTCACCCGTCCGGCCGCTCCCACGTGGTCTGAGGCGGGAGGCAGCTTGTTGTGGCCGCTCCCCCGCTGTGTCCCGGGCGCTCGCTCCCCCGCTGACTGTAGCGGCGCCAGGGGGTGGAGGGGAGGTGAAGGGGAGGTGAAGGCCGCTCACTCACCCGTCCGGAAGGTCCCACGTGGTCTGAGGCGGGAGGCAGCTTGTTGTGGCCGCTCCCCCACTGTGTCCCGGGCACTCGCTCCTCCGCTGACTGTAGCGGCGCCGGGGGGGGGGGGGGTGGAGGGGAGGTGATTTGAAGGGGGGTGAGGGGTGGGTGAAAGCCGCTCACTCACCCGTCCGGCAGCTCCCTCACCCGTCCGGCCGCTCCCACGTGGAACTGAGGCGGGAGGCAGCTTGTTGTGGCCGCTCCCCCGCTGTGTCCCGGGCACTCGCTCCTCCGCTGACTGTAGCGGCGCCGGGGGGGGGGGGGGGGGTTGAAAGCGCGGGAGACACGGGGAGAGGAGGAGGCTGATTTCGGGGAGGAAGAGGCGGAGGCGGAGGCGGGTATGTGAGGCCCCCCCCCCGGGTTATACATGCTGCTAATGTACACCCCCCCCCTACTGTGTGTGTGTGTGTCCGTGTCCGTGTGTCCGTGTCCGTGTGTCCGTGTCCGTGTGTGTGTGTGTGTGTGTGTGTGTGTGTGTGTGTGTGTGTGTGTGTGTGTGTCCGTGTGTGTGTGTGTGTCCCTGTGTGTGTGTGTGTCCCTGTGTGTCCTTTGGGCCGTCACTCCGCCTCAGGCCAATGAGAGGTGTGCGGGGGCGGCCCAAGGGACCAATGAGATTTCCCCTAGGGACACCGGACATCCAGCAGGCAGGCAAACATACAGTGCTTTCACTAATATAGTATAAGATGTAGCATCTTTCATTTCCAATGCAATTACAATTATAATTTACAGGTTTTAGATCGTAAGCTCTTGAGAGGAAGAGCTTTTTTTATCTACTACATTAACAGTGATAATATGTTACTATACGATGCTGTCCTGTATGTCAGCTGTACTTCCCTTTCCCCGTTCTATTGCACTGCAGAATATGTTGTAAATACATTGAGTAAAATAAGGATCTTTATATAACTGCCTCTGTTATGATCTTAGCTGTACATGTGTTGCTCTGGTCTTCATGGCAAGACGAGGTATCTCCGCAGGTCATGAACAATGAGTGTCAGCGATAGTGTCTGAAACCAACTTCATAACATCATCATTGAGCCACCTGTGCTGAAGCAGGGATATCCTGAAAACCTGACCTGTTGGTAGGTATTGAGGACCGGAGTTGGCCACCTCTGCTTTAGAATATGATAAAAACAAAGCATATAAGGGTTGTGTATGAAAATCTGCCACTTGCAAAAGTAGTTCCCAACCAGGGCAATAATACCCACAGACATACCAAAGGAAAACATCCAATTGAAACAGTTTTGCACCAGTCTGTCAGCCAGAAGCTGTTAACACTCAGACCCATTGGATATATATAGTAGCCCATTTACTTTTCCCACCTTCACACAGTGGCAGAATCCATAAAAGCAATGTATTAAGGTAACCCATTGAGCTGCTTTTTATACGAGATTTGTTGAAAGCTGCCATGTCTCGTGATGAAGTGAATAAAATAACATTTAGGATCTTTGACAATCATGCAGAACGGAGCTGTCATAATAATCCAATATAAGGTATCACCGGTTGTAAATAATCTTGTTTTTCCATCGGCCAGCACTTCCACTAGAAAGCTGCACTTACACGATGATCCTATTCTGTACGGTTTATCTTTACCAAAGAAACTTCGTAACTTAATGAAGTTATTATCCAGGCCCCCTGAGGCTGGGTTTTAATTTGTGTTCCAGATTTAGTAATCACAGACATCTCTGTCTTGTAGCTGTTAAGAGTCTGTAGCCGGCAATGTTACATGTGAAAAGAGTAAGGGCGAGATGAACACAATGTCATTACATCCAGGCTCATGAAAGGGACGTTGCCTAAAAAAAGAATGGACAATATTTTCCCTGATTAAACATGCTGTCCTCAAAGCTAATTATATGCAAAAACAACAGCCGTTATTGACCTTATTAGCATAGATTTAATGTCACGTTATTGTTGCGTTAACTTCCAACAAGATGTTAAGTGCGTCTTAGCGTTACTCTGAATCCAGTCCCCTGCTCAAGTTGGGTGGAGGGAAATAACCCCGGAAATAACACCGTGCTGGTTAAATCATACCTAACTGTGGTGGTGCACCCATCCAACCCCTGTAAAAGCACTATGCCATGGTCTGGGTGCGAGTAACGCCACGTTTAGGTATGGATTGTTTTTACCCTTTGATTCATGTGACCGTGACGCCCTTTAACACGGAAACAGAAGAGGACTCTTCCTTTTCATTATACTTCAGATCACATCCTAAGCTCCATGGAGACATAGGACGTGGTAAAAGCTGAAAAAAAGCCCTCTTTGAACATGATGTAGTGACTATGTTATGGAGCCCTTGGGGTGTTAGACCCCATTATATTGTGAGTACAACTTGGGTCACCCAAAGGGTTAATGTAATGTTAAGTCCCTGCATTCACCTGAACGTGTTATGATAAGGCCTCAGTTGCGTTTTATTATCACTAATGTATGGCATAGTTAACGCGTTGCTTTTTTTTTATAAATGAGAAACAAAATGGCGTCCTACATCTCCCATCCATTGCGGCTTCCTGTTGGCCCGCATGATGCAGGGTTTTTAATCACCACGAAGTACCGGCGCTACGTTTATTTATTTCGGGAACAAGCGGGTTCCCAGACTTTAAATTAACGCGGCTCCAGGACCCCCCGATTCCCATCCTGGTAATAAAAAAAAGGAGGGGGGGGGAGCATGGAAGGGGCAGACGGGGAGATACTTCTGCCGTATCCGAGCTTTGTGGATCTGGGCCAAAGGGATCTTTTCTTCTGAGGCTGAAACTCTCTCTTCTCTGAGTATCCTCACCTTTGTGTTTCATCATTGTATCCCAGCACTCTACTCCCCTACCTGGGCTCTCAATGGGACGCCTGGGTATTTATTTTTGCCCTAAAAAGGTCAACGGTGTCAGAATTTCGCTCTGTAATTCTTCAGATGATACAGAACATATTTCTCTGTTATCAGTGTGCGACAGCTCAATTATTTGTGTAAAGTGGGGATTGCCGATCATCTAGAAAGGTTCTCCGTTATTACATGATTTTAAAGGACTCCTTGCTGGGTCAGAAGATTTCAAAGAGCAGCGCACGTGTATAGAGATGTGTCAGACAGCAAAAGATGTTCGAGTGGATGTGAAGCATTCCTTTTATATCATGGCACAAAACAACATACAGCATTGTAACTTAACCATCGCCGTGCTGAAGGGATCATGCACATATTGCTTTGGTGAGGATTGTTTGGTAGTGTACAGAGGTCCAGGGAGCATTTGACGTTGGTGTTTTGGGAATCTGCCCTTCAGTTTAAATACGCAAGTGCTGATCCGTAGAGTGATATTGAGCGCCTCTCCAATTTTCTACATCCCAAAGATCAAATCCTAAAATTCCAATTTACCAGTGCATGTGCTGCTTCAAATTAGAAAAGTGGTGGGGAAAGATTACCCCAGTGTTACAGATGTTTACAAGGGGACATAATGTGATTTGCCCAAGATCACACAGTATTGGCTATGTAAAAAAAAAAAGTCTCCTGGTTGCAACCACATATAAAAGAGACCTGTGAGGTTTCCAACCTTCAACATGTACAGTAATATGTATATATGAAGAATTAGGTTATGTGTCCATTAAATGGCATCACATCCTGTGAGAAATCTGCATGGCTATTGCAGGCCTCTGTGGCAGAGAAAGAGTTTGGTGCACCCGTCATGCCAAATACACGTTTGCAGAACCATCTAGAGCCGGCAGCTTTAGGTGGAACCAAGTGAAAGATCAGGCAGTTCCACTCAGAAGAGAGCTGCAATTCCGCCTCCGAAAATAATCCTTGCTTTCAAACCGCATTGTGTTAAATTATCTTTACAGAGAGAGAAGACTTCCTATATTTGATAGTCCTTAAAAAATCGTCTTCAGGGAATACATGACAGGCTTTGCAGTGTCTTGTTCGGATCAGGGCAGAGGGAACTTGAACTGGTCCACGGGAGTCTCATTTTAAGGCAGAGAGCATCCTGCCATTCTTCCATGTCACTGACTCATAATTCCTGCTCCCAGGGCATCTCTTTTCCTGGAGGTAGAGGAGTCTGAAATAATGCAGCCTCTCGCCACTGGCCACACTGACTGACACGGCATCTAACTTCTATCAGTCGCTACAATTAATATATTGCCCTCAAAGCACTTTATGTTTCAAGGGGTTAGAGGGCCCAAAAATATTTTTCTTTTGAGAAATTTCCTTTCCGATTTTGTATTCCTATGATGCACTTCACTGCACAATGCCCACTCTGCATTTTGTACGTTTCAGTGAAATATATGTGTTTAAATTGTTTTTGCAAGGCCTTTTTACGAAGGTCATCGTTGTCCTGGAAAATTGGAGTGGGAAACAATGCTGATATTTTTTATATTCTGGCTTTACTTTTCTTTTTTTTTAAATAATAATAACACAAGTAGCTCTGCAGGTTATTTGTATTTGCAGAAGTATGGAAGTCAACGTATTTTTCACGGGAAGTCTCAAAAATGGTCTTAGTGACCTTTCAAAAAACTCGTTGCTAAAGAGACAGTGTCTGACCGTCTACACTTTGTGGTAATTGATCCATGATTGTAAGTGGGATGGCGTCTTTAAGCCCTTTAATAGTTAAGTGTTATTTCCTGTTGTGTTAATAGTTTCGAATTGGAGATTGCCAGAAAAACACATTTGATTTATTTTGTTATGTCCAGTTTTTAATCATCCTCACAATGCTGAATTTTATGCGTCCCGGCTAACCGCTGTCAGTTAACGAACCGTCAGATTGCGGATCCCATGTTAATCGGCGGCGGTGACCATCGGGTAAGTGGGTCTGCCGTTGCATAAAGTGTCCGGCTGACTGCATCTCAGGTGTGCTCCTTTTTGTGCACAAGGAACATTGAACTGGCCACCAGGAAGTGTTCAGCTTTTAAAGGAAGCCAGGGGGAGGGGGCTACAGGTGTGAGCAGTGAGAAGTAGAGCTCCAAAGTATCCTGTGATAGCAGCAGCTGGGTTAGCTCACACTGCTAGAACTGCTGTGCAGAGTAGCAGAAGTTGTGGGTTCTGATCCTGCTGGGCAGGAGACCAGTAACCCCTTCCTTCCGCAATGCCCTTAGTTTGTCAATATAGGTCTTATGGTCTTTTAGGGGATGTGGGGTGTCAGTATTTTAAATATACTTTGTATATGTCATTAGTATATCTCCCAGGTGTCCTTTGTGAGCACAGGTGTGTCTCCATATGTTATTTGGAGGTTTTTTTTAGGGAATATCTCTATCTCATGATCACTAAAATAAGTCACACTCAAATCTCGTGTCGGATTCCACAAAATCCAGGTGGAATGGATCTGATTGTGGATTAGGATGTGTCCGGCCCAATTTGCCTTCGAATTTCCATGTGCGGATTGGATTTTGGTAAAAACACAGTGGGAATCCGTGAATCGGATTTTGACAGTTTCGCCCCACTCTCAATAACACCCGGGGCGCTTTTGTGCTGAATAGATCAGAATAATAAGAAAATGATTTGGGACCCAACTACAACCCAACCTTCTACCTGGAACATTTATACCGAGATGTCTGTTTGCTCTTCCACCTCGAGAACTAAAGATACGCGAGTTCGGAAATGCAACAAAGTGATAATGATCAACTAGTCAATAATTTAACTCATTTGCTGGAAGCCATTTGAGACAGATTAGAAATAAGGTTGATATTGAGAATTTATTGGGGGATATATGTCGTGTTGCCAAGTGGAGAATTTCTCTCAAATTGCATCATTTTGACTGCATTACTTTGCATCAATGGGGCAGATGGAGAAGAGAGAGGGAGGGGGAGATTGGAGGGGAGAGAAGAGGGGGGAGATTGAAGGAGAGAGGGGGAGAGATCGACAAGCAAGGAGGGAAGAAGATTGAAGGGGAGGGGGGGAGAGATACTTTAGTATAGTCCCAAGTGCTATATACTGTATATCCCCTGAAACCTCCCTTCCAACAACTCGTGGAGGGACACCTGTGCTGAAAAAGGAGCACACCTGAGATATCTGGAGGATATGCTAATAGGATATGCATTGTATATTGTAATGACTGATAGTAACATATCTCGCAGGTGCACTCCTTTTTTCATTAATGTCAGGTTATTTGAAGCCAACGCAAGGTTGTGCTAAATGAATCTAATGTTAACCCTATTCTAATGGGTTGAACAGCAGCTATATTAGCTTAGTGAATACCCATTAAACTCAGGCAAAATAACGTCCGTTACCTATTTAGGTTGCCTGACGGGGTTTTTTGCCCTCATTAAAGGGCGCATAGTGCATCTGGCCCAATGTGTCTACATTGTGTGGGCAAGAGTGAAGTTCAGCACGCAGCAAGCAGGTCAGAGGGATCAGAACGCAAGGCTGGATACAAAGTGTCCGCGACAGGTGTGAGCAGGTGTGAGCAGGTGTGAGCAGTGTGAGCAGGTGTGAGCAGGTGTGAGCAGGTACACCTCATTTGTAGAGTTGATGCCCTGAATAGCGCAGAGATTGTGGGCTGTGATCCCATCGTGCCTGACAACTGGAGTTAGTGGAGGAGATAATCCGCACAATATTATAAAATGTATCACAATGGCTTCTACTTGTGCACTTTTCCATTCTCTTTACGTGAAATAAATCTGCCAGGATTCGGTGGCGTTAACCTCTGCTCCCGAGCAGCCTGCATCTCCTGCAATGTGACAATCAGGACTCATTGGCTGCTGGGACAAATTGACACAGGTGAAAATGTTGCTCCATGTTTGGGAATAAATTGCATCATCCCGATACATAATTCCTATTGTCTCCATCTAGTGATGGAGGGATGGGGTGAGGGGGGAAGGGGTGAGGGGGGCAACATCTTCCCTTATCTGCCCACCTTGTACTGCCGCACATTGGGCAGGACCTTTGATTAAGGTTGCAATACCGTTTTACAACACATCTAGGGCATGCAATAAAGTGAAAGCACTCAGCCAAGCGACATCTTTTCTATCCTCCTCTTTCCTAATTTAAAAATGGAAACGTCCTGCATCTTCGGAGGTCTTTCCTGAAGAGCGTAAAACAATGACTCTAAGTGCATCTCAAGAAAGATAATACATGTGATACTGATCAGTTCTGGACCATGCCCCTTCTAAAGTATCAGTGATACGTGATTGTTCCGACTATTGGCTTTCTGCCAGGGCTTGGAATGAAGCCATTTTTATTAATTTAGTTATTTTTTGCTGATCTTAAAGGTCGTCTATCACGTTAATGATGTATCGGTCTGTGGTACTACCAAACAATAATTACACAATGTTCCTAATACTAGCCCATTTGTCACAATCAGGGCTTGCTACAACAACCTTTTGTAAAGCAATAGAATACATTAACGAAATAGCAATACACCTTTACTCTGACCAATTAAAGGGCACCACACATGTGGAAGTCGCAGAAAAGATGGCGTGAATTTTATTATGAATTATGGACTGGCTGTTACAAATTGCTAATTCCGTTTGAGGGATTTTGTGGGGCTTGTGCAGCATTTATATAAACTGGTTCATTAGCTAGATTTTATTGTTAAGGATGTGTTCCAGTTTCCCAATTAATCAAGTTGGGAGCATGCATTAGCTGTGTTTTACAAATGCTAAATGTGTTAATACTTTGTCTAGAACAGACACGCACTGGTTTCAGACAGGAATCCCAGGCTTTTACAGCTTTTACATCTTAGATATGAGTACAGTACTTCCAGTTTCCAAAGTCTTCATTTGCTAATACCTGGTAGGTAAGTAAAGACACTTAGAAAGCTGTAATGAGTTTTATGAACCACTGTTTCACTTATTTATCATCTCTTAAACACGCCAATATCAATGTTGCACTTTGACACGAGGAGTTCCAATTGTAGTTGGATATTAATATGTAACAATGTATTTGTTCAGCCCTTTGATGAAGGTACTCTATTAATAAAAATCGATTATTTATACTGTAGCTTGAAACGGTAAAAAAGCACATCGCTGACAACACGTTGTGACCTCTTGCAATGCATTGCAGGACCCTCTGGCGTTGAAGGGGTTAAAATAATATCTTCATATATCTGTACTTTTATACCTCATCCTAATTAATTACCACAATAATATTATAATGACCTATTTTCTATAGGGTACAGACAGTGAGGTCACACACCGAGTTTGTAGACACTGTAGGTTATATCTATAAGGATAGTCCATGCGACTTCCTGTATAGAAACACCACCGTTGAACCCTATTTACTGGTATAGGCTTTATGTCAGGGGTGACCAACTCCAGTCCTCAAGAGCCACCAACAGGCCAGGTTTTATGGATATCCCTGCTTCAGCACAGGTGGCTCAGTTGAAGACTCCACCACCTGTGCTGAAGCAGGGATATCCTTAAAAGCTGACCTGTTGGTGGCCCTTGAGGACTGGAGTTGGCCGCTCCTGCTTTAAGTAGCATTCCAGAATTGGAGAGTGCTTACAGTAATAACATAGCACCGCTTAGCAAATATATACTGTATGCCAATATATCCTTGCCTGAAAAGCTTACAGCGTAACTTTTTTAAACCACTTGGCCAAGGTTGCACTGAGCTACACTGGGTCTCAATGTGAACGCTCTCTTTATCTAAAGTGCAGTGTATTTGAAAGTCAAGCGTTTTTCTATCATGACCTTTATTATGGCCATCAAAGGAGAAAGCCCCTTTAAAAATTCAAATGCCTCTCTCCCCTCCCGTGTTTTGTCCAGAAGAAAAATCCTTCAGCCTCAATGGTTGTTTTTATTAAATTCTCTTCAATAAAAAGCTCAGCCAGGATTTATAAGGTACTCAGAGCCGACGTTTAGTATTTCACCAGTTATTAAGTGAAAATCAATAGAAAGCAAAGAAAATGGAAGTCCGTGCACTGTTAGCACGCTGTTGTCGCCTAGATATTATGTCGGCTGTCTTGTAGATTCATGACAGACGAAAGCGGCCGGGAGAGAACTTTCTGCTTACATTGCAGGCACCAAAGTGGGGTTATTCATTAGAGCAGGCAGCTGGCCAGATGGATTTCCAGTTCTGTTTTACCATTTATCTTTAAAACGCCTGTATCGAGTGAGAAAGAACACTGATATTATGTGATATCAATGGCAGGTTTATGTATCTCAATCAGGATTTACTGTTATTTTGTTCCGAAGACCTTTTTTTCTCGAGAAATAGCATTTCACTGGAAGAAAATAATAGCTAAAAACCTTGTCAAAGATAACCTTTCATGTTGTTCGTGCACTGCCGGTTGTAAAACAAGCAGCTCGTGGACTAGATAGAAGCTCTCAGCCACATCCTTGTGCCGTTGGGTCTGCAGATTTGTGTTTGCATCTTGTCACAATGACACACATCTAATTTTCCATGTACCTTTCCTGGCAAAATATGCAGCTCAATTGAAAGGTGGCTTGCTCTGTAATTTAATGGGCAACCCAAAGCAGGAATGTGGCTAACAGTTCAAATTCTCATCTTTGGCAGCAAATCAAATGCAATTACTGCCCAGGTGGTTTATATGTGAAGCAAGGCAATGCCTTGGTAATCCCTTAAATAGCACCTTACAGAATTATATAAATCTATACACTTATATACTGTACTTGGTTACTTGATCAATATTGTTCTAGACTTCAGTGTAGCAATTGTAGAATTCCTATATAGCGCTGGCATTGTGCTCAGCACTTTACAGTGGTAAGTACAGCATTATATAAGTATTCTATGCAGCATCATAGTTACATTTAGTTACATAGTTACATACAGTAGTAGATGACGTTGAAAAAAGACGAACGTCCATCAAGTTCAACCTATGCTAAATTTAGACAACAGATACTTTATCCTATATCTATACATACTTATTGATCAGTTCAAGGGTAAGAGCTACAGACATAAATATAAATACCACTATAGTGTACAGTCACTAACTAGACTAAGGCTACATTTCTAAAGCTTCCAACCACTGATCTACAGATCAGAACCAACTCTAACACCATTCCAGCCCTTGCCACTAGTTTTAAGTATTTGGAAATTTGGCTTGACTCCAATCTTCAATTTGCATTGCATATTGATTCCCTGATATCCAAAACCTACAGTATGCCACACAAGGTTTACTTTATAGGAACAAATCCTCCCTAAGCCCATTGGTCAGAAAGTGCATCGCACAGCAGATACTAATGCCAATTATAGACTATGGGGACGTATTATATAGCTTGGCACCCCAAACTCACCTCAGCAAACTAAACTCTAAACTCAATATGCCGCTTTGTCCTCCAATGTAACTACAACACACATCACTGCGAAATGCTCCAAGAACTACCGTATTTCCTTGATTCTAAGACGCAACTTTTTTCCGATTTTCACATGTCTGAAATCGATGTGCGTCTTACATATACACAGGAACGAGTTCCAAGCTTCGGTGCTCAGTAGCAAAGGAAACATATATCCAAATAGGACTCCTAAATAATGAGTATAGTCCAGTAGTGGATAAACTATAATCAAGCCTCGTGGGTCTCATAAACCTGGTGCATGGTGATCTCCTAGAACAGGGCATAAGTATTGACAGTCCTTTTTGTGAAATCCGTAATCTATCAGGTGATATAATGATCCTACAGTATGCCACTCTTCTCCTGCTCTGGTCTGAGGTCTCATGTTCTGATGTTGTTCTCCTCCTGACGCCCGCCTGCCCGTGGTCTTACATTGCTCCACGTACACAACCTCTCCTGCTGCTGCCACACACTTCATTCCTCCACTGACGGACCTCTCCTGCTGCCACCGCACGCTTCATTCCTCCGCTGACGGACCTCTCCTGCCGCACGCTTCATTCCTTCGCTGATGGACCTCTCCTGCCGTCGCTGCCGCACGCTTCATTCCTTCGCTGATGGACCTCTCCTGCCGTCGCTGCCGCACGCTTCATTCCTCCGCTGACGGACCTCTCATGCCGCCGCACGCTTCATTCCTCCGCTGACGGACCTCTCCTGCCACCGCCGCACGCTTCATTCCTCCGCTGACGGACCTCTCCTGCCGCCACAAGCTTCATTCCTCCGCTGACGGACCTCTCCTGCCACCGCCGCACGCTTCATTCCTCCGCTGACGGACCTCTCCTGCCGCCGCCGCACGCTTCATTCCTCCGCTGACGGACCTCTCCTGCCGCCGCCGCACACTTCATTCCTCCGCTGACGGACCTCTCCTGCCGCTGCCGCACGCTTCATTCCTCTGCTGACGGACCTCTCCTGCCGCCGCCGCACGCTTCATTCCTCCGCTGACGGACCTCTCCTGCCGCCGCCGCACACTTCATTCCTCCGCTGACGGACCTCTCCTGCCACCGCCGCACGCTTCATTCCTCCGCTGACGGATCTCTCCTGCCACCGCTGCGCACTTCATTCCTCCGCTGACGGACCTCTCCTGCCGCCGCACACTTCATTCCTCCGCTGACGGACCTCTCCTGCCGCCGCCGCACACTTCATTCCTCTGCTGACGGACCTCTCCTGCCACCGCCGCACGCTTCATTCCTCCGCTGACGGACCTCTCCTGCCGCCGCCGCACGCTTCATTCCTCCGCTGACGGACTTCTCCTGCTGCCACCGCGTGCTTCATTCCTCCGCTGGCGGACCTCTCCTGCCGTCGCTGCCGCACACTTCATTCCTCCGCTGGCGGACCTCTTCTGCTGCTGCCGCACACTTCATTCCTCCGCTGGCGGACCTCTTCTGCTGCTGCCGCACACTTCATTCTTCCGCCGTCCGACCTCTCATGCCGCCGCCACTGCCGCACACGTCTTTCCTCCACGACACCATCTCTCCTGGGACTGGGACATGGGACACCTGAGTTCACCCCCTTGACATATAGGTGAATATCTAGTCCCATATCCCCATCATTAGCCTAATTTAAGGAACTGTATTACACATACTATCTAAGGGCCATTACTAGGAGTTAACTCTTTAACTTCTCTTTAACCCCTTAGATTAGTTAGGATCCCACTGGGATTGTTTTTACAAAATAGAGTCCTCCTTGGAGCTGGTACTTGTTACTCTTGCACAATGCATTACATGAAAAAAATGGGAAAACAAAAAAGTGTAGAGAACAATATATTAAACTATTTTAAGGACAAAAAATACCTCTGTGTAATTTACCAAAAGCATATAATAGGTGCACCAAATTAAATCAAATAACTGGTGACTGGCAGTAATTTGTGAACACACCACTACCAAACATACACACCTATATACATCGGCGACGCGACCGATGACGTCACCATTTGCAAAAGTTGTGTTTAGGCTTTGGGCGACATCATAAAAGGGGAGGGTAGAGGGACGGAGAAGCTCCTGATTGGCCGCAAGGGGAGACCGTCGCCAAATAAATCAAATAACAGGGACTACTAGATTTCTGGTAACAGTGTCGCTCCGTCGCTTTGTCGCTGTCGCGTGCACAATAAGTACACAGGATGGCGACAATGCATTTGTTTTGCCGCGACGTGACGGCACCGTCGCCGGACTATAAGCGCAGCCTTAGAGGAAATCTCAATGGATAATTAACCCTTTGTACACTAATACTTAAAATATACACCGTGTATGGTACAAGACGGGAAAACACTAACAAAAGTGTAGCTTGAACGATGTTGTTCCCACAGGGATGCTACACATAAAAAAAACCTACCCCACAAAGTATGTGTTAAAAAGAGATATAACTCACAAAGGAAGATCTTTATACATTATCCTGACTGAAGAAAGAGTGCTCTATATACAACAAACAAAACACATCCATTCCAGACACAGTTTCTTGAAAGATCATTCACAATAAGGTTTTTTGATGCGCTGACATTGGGTGTAGCCAATTTTCTGCCTTCTAAAATCCTTAGCGGTATAAGCTGTTTGTCATTATTAATGTTCGTACCTTTGGCGCGCGTCCTTGTTCTGCGTATGATTTGTGCCTCATGCTTATATATATATGAACGTATTAAGAATTGTTTGTTTATTTGCATTTGTCTTTTAAGCCAAGAACAACTTGACGGACAAATCTGACGCATTTATGGCGCACAAACATGACGTGTACTTAAAGAAGCAGTTCCTCCTCCGGCCAGGCCCCCACTTCTTATACAGAGGTGGAAAGCGGGGATCAGCTCGAGGAACTCCGTGGTTCCCGAGATCCGTACCAGGAACTCTAGCACTGTGACTTCCTGGTGGTTTCAAACCGCCGCATGACGCGGGCCAATCGGAAGCCGCAATGAGTGACGTTGAGTGGTCCTTATACCGCGGGAGATTTCATCCGCCCTTTAGGATCCCCTGGAAGGGACGATACTGACGCTACATTTACATGTAAGTACCTCGGAAACCAGGAGGTCCCCGGAGCTACAATTAACGCTTTTCAGCTCTGGAGACCCCCGGCTTCCCACCTATGTAAGAAAGAGGGGCTTACAAAATATGTGAAGGGGGAGCCGCTGCTTTTTACTTATTTGCGCCGCAGACACCATCCAAACTCCGCCTCTGACTTCACTCCCTGGCGTCAATTATTTATTTTTACACCTCGGTGGGCGGAGACGCGGTAAATTGCTATTTGTATGTGCGTCTGTTTTACGAGAAAGTCCGTTCCAGCCGCGTTTCCTTCAGAGGCGCCGCGGTTGTAGCAAGGAGAACTTGCGAATGACTAAATCTCAAAGCAACAATACGGGTTTACGTTCAATACAGGATTGAAGCAGAGGGGTCTCCGGCGCTGAACTGCGTCCCTTTCAGCTCCGTGGACCCCCTGCTCCTATCCTGTAATAATCATTTTTTTTTTAAAGTGATTCCTGAATTGCTGCTTTAAACTTCTTCACTGAAACCGGCCAACACTAACATTTTTAGGGCTAAAATGAAAAAGAGATGTTTTAAAGCAGCTTTCTGTCTTACTTGATTAAATTGTTATTGCTATAATTATTAGATTATATCAGGTTGTTTAACACGGCTTTTATACTTTCTACAGGTTATGTCTTCTTTCATTTTAGTTTGTAGCTGCAGGAAATAAAACAAATCTGATTTCTTAATGTTATCTAACTGCTGAAGTGTATACTTCTTTCCAAATTCATGGGGTGATAAAGAGAAACGGAAAGTGGAATGTTTGAGGAGCTCGTTAACTTTTTGTTTTCCCAAAGACATTTTTAGAGTTAATTTGATTACATTTTCATAATTGTATTATTACCTTTTTTATAAATTAACACATGATGATGATGATGATGACATCTACAAATAAAATGGCTGATTACATAGAGACTGAATTATTCCCCTCGCCCACCGACAATTCATAAAACCTTTCTTGGCCTCGATTGTGCTGCAGTTCCTACAACCTTTATATACCCGGCTCTGTCTCTCATGTGTACGCTCACAAAGAATGGGCTTTTCCTAACTATATAGCCAAGATCTTACATACTAATAACAACTTTATTCCATGTACAGGCCGTCCTTGGTTATCCAACAGAATCCGTTCTGGAAGTAGCGTTGGATAGTGAAACCGCTGTAAAGTGAGTCCCATGTTAATCAGTGGCGGTGAGCGTTGGATAACGCATTCCGGCGTCGAATAACGGCCCATAGGGTTGCATTGTAAAGCGTTGGATATGCCATTCGTTGTAAAGTGAAACTTTGGATAGCGAGGACTTCCTGTAATGTTTTGTTCCCAATGGGACTAACAGCGTGTCACAATTACAGCATAGCGTGTGGTACGCAGCACTTAGGAATGTTACAGACACAATCCCTGCCCAGATGAGCTTACAATCTATGTTATTAGTCACAGGGAGATAAAGTGACTTGCTTAAGTTCACAAGGAGCCGACACCAGGTTTTGAACCAAGTTCAAACACAGTGTCGTTCATAGTCACAGTGTCGTTACTCACGGAGCCACTGCTCCTTCAGCTCTCCCTACTAGAGGGAAAGGAGTACGGACAAACCAGCTCTTTCTACTCATTGACTCTTCTCCCGTCTTTCTCTCTTTAGTGGTGGACACACTTGTTTTCCTGGCTCTGGCTTGGAGTGATGAGGGATTTGGGATGGCTGCACAATCAATTATTTTCATTACACCCTGTCTCCTCTCCCACCGCCTAGAGAAGCAGACTGAGCCAGTGGCTCTTCTGGGACAGTCTGGCAGTCTATAGTTATTGGCCGGCGTTTTCTATCTTACCCCACGACAGATAGTAGGTGGCGTTTTCTCCAATAAATCCTGCAAACTGCTGCGTTGGCGCCTTCACCACGGAGGTTGTGTGGAATTTACCAAGACCATTTAAAATACACAAAACACACCATTACGTGCATCCAAAAATTGCAGCAATTATTAATAAAATCGCACTTTTAAAGAAAGAGATGGGATATAAATGTGATGCTAATTTAATTATACTTTGGCACCGCAAGACAGGAATGTAAATATTCCAGTGAGCAGGCCTAAGACACTTGAAGTAATTACTTAAAGGCGTCCTTTAAAAAAAAAAAAAAAAAAAACCCTCCTTTTTATTAAATGCCTTTTAACATTAGCACTTTCCTCCTGACAAATTAAATGAAATTTCATTACTCTCCCTGGCTTAATGGAAACAGATTGTCTGTTTCTAGCACCAGTTAACCCTTTATTGGTGCATCCACACACAGAGATGCAATTATCAGCTTCCAGGGGGATAAACAGTAGGATTGTGTGTTACTGGCACAGTAACATTCTTTCAAAATGAAATCTATAAGTCACAATGAGTTGATATTTTGCATGGCTTGTAACTAGCGTTATGTTTCATAGCTTGTTAGGAAAGTGACAGCCCTTTCTCTGTCCTTGGGTGACAGGGTAATTTATTCAGGTGCTGATCAAAGCTGGTAAGTGGGTCCTGGCAATTAATCAGTTTTTGTAGCACAAATTAATGCAAACATGTATTGTTATCTCAAAGTACATTACGCATCTCCACATTTTACACAAAAAGGAGGATTCCGGCCAAATATACAACATATCTCTTTATGGTTAATGTTTATTGGAAGGTTTTGCTTTAAACCTGAGATATTTCATACATTACAGGTAGTGGCTATTTCTCTAAATCCTGTTATATACGGAAACAACAGAGTCCTCTCAGATTCTATTAGGTGAATGCAATTATGGAGTTAGGAATTTAAACCAATTTAAGGCATCACCTCCAAGTGCTGAAATGACCTCTTTTTTTTTTTAATGCATTTTATGTAAGTCTGTGAGTTTTCCTACAGCTCATCCCACCCACATATATATTAAACTGCAAAAAGCCTTTTGGATATATAACCAACCGTTCAGAAACGTAAAAGTACTGTAGCAGCATTACCCCCACTCACTAAAGCACAACCCCCCTAACGAGTGGGCGATTATGCAGAAAATACCCCATGTTTGGGAAAACACAGAGTCTTTCCTAACTTCTTACACTTTGCGGTGTATTCTGTCGCAGTTTAGACTAGAGAGATCAGTTTATATTTGATAGGACTTTATAACGTGGCTTTTGGTTAACGGCTGATATTGTCATTTCTACAGAGAAACAAAAAAAAAAAAACTAAAAATGTGTGAATGTCTTCAAATTTTCCGCGCAATTTTTTTCGCCCCACCCTTGCTGAAGCTGGGGTATCCTTAAAACCTGACCTGTTAGGAAGTCTTGGGGACTGGAGTTGAGCTCCCCTGGTATAAGGGTCACACTTTACATGAGCAGAATACAGTGATGTGCAATGACGGGACCCTGAACAGGTCGGTACTCTGCCAGAGAGCTCCTCGGGCCTGCAGCACCCCTGAATCCCGCTGCAAAGTCTTTGCGCTGATTTCTCAAGGTTACAGCCGGACGTTCAAGGGCAGGGCCAAGCGTAATCGGCACTTAGATCATAGATTAATCGTATTTGCCATCTATTAGGTCTGATTCCTGCTTCCCTCTCCTCCCTCCCTAAAGCCAGGATTATTGTGCTAGTTTAAGATAATGGATTCTAAGAGGAAAAAGAGGTCGCCGAGGCCTTGAGATTTGGAAACCTAAGATAATATGATTAATCTAAAAGCTTCTTTCTAAAAAGAAGGGTCATGCTTTCATACGGTTAATTGAGTGCAAAGGAAGGGGGGGTGGGTCGCTAGAAATGTAAAACAGGGGAAGAAAGTGTGAAGTACTGGTGACAGAGACACGAATTCAAATATCCTCTGGATGTTATTGATTAAATAGCTAGGGAGAGGTTGTGATATTTCCCACATCGCTGCTGCAGACGAGTTGGTGCAGATTTGATGTCATGTAGCAGAGGAAAAGATGTTGAAAGCTGCATTACTGCTTAGCAATATGTTTAGGGGGTAATAAAGTGACAAGTCCCTTCACTTAAATAACTTTTCTGTCACTTCTTTTAACATTTGTTTCATACTACAGCTATGTGATTCGTTGCTTTTTTGTGCTCCAAAAGAAACCCGAAACACAATGACAAGCGGACCGTGCATATTTATAAAGGATTTCCTAGATGAAAAATTCCTAAAAATTCCTAAAAATTCCTAAAAATTTCTTAATTGTCCCTAAAAATGTTTTTTTTTTCCAACCAAAGAGGGCAATTATTGCGAATTTCACAGTGAAGTGCCTGTGATTTCATGGGAGAAATTAAACAAACACGTAAAGGAGAACAGAGGGAGTTTCCTGAGTCCTCTGGTTTTATTGGAATTTATACACTGTATATGTTCCTAAATAAAGCTTCACCCTCTGGTTTTATTGGAATTTATACACTGTATATGTTCCTAAATAAAGCTTCACCAAGTCCCTCTGTATTTCTATCTGTAATATATGTGCCCTGTGTATGTGATATTGACACCTTTCTATTATACCAGAAAAGGAAATTACGCACAAATACATGAGGGATCAATAACCTGTGAAGTATATATAAAAAAAAGATTGGGAACTGCTGCTCTAGCACACACACACACGCGTGTGCGTGCGTGCGTGCGTGCGTGTGTGTTAGAGCAGCAGTTCCCAATCTTTTTTTAATATTGTTCTCCCCCTGCTAGAAAATATTTTTTTCCCCGCGAACCCCTAATAAATCTTGAAAGAAAAAAGTGAAAACGAGCGCAAAAAATACTGTGAATATTAAAGATGAAGGTTACTATTAGTCCCGAATTAGGATATATGAGGCCTTGATGGGTGCAGCAAAAGTTAGTTGGTAGGTTCGTTCTTCAACCTCTAGAAGTTTGGCGGGGTACTCACATCCAGATAGGAATATATGAAAAAGAGAAGGAGGGTAGAGAAAAGCACACAATAGTGTAATACTGTATGGAATCAGTATAGATAGAAGTGGTAATGCACTCACATTTGGTATAGTCAAACAGGCATTTCGGTTAATCAGTTTAACAAGACTAATGTTGTCTGCGTTCCGATGTCAGGATACTTCTGATAGTGTATACGCTCTCTGACGGCAGCATACTCCTGATATCTTGCAGGCTCACGGATAGCAGGATTTGCCAAGAAATAGAACAGAAAAAACACAAATAGTGTAATACTGTATAAATCAATGCTGATCTATAACTAATATAGTATATCCACTCACATTTTGTATTATGGTAATTCGCTTGTAGGTTGTTAAAGTAATTTGCTTGTAGGTTGTATGCAGTCTTCTGGAATCACAGGATATTCCCAGCAAGAGAGGAAAAGGTGTAAAAAACTTTATAAATGAATAAAAGCACTTACAAGGCTATATATACAACCAACCGAAAGGGAGTCCAAAAACAACTGCGTCCCCACTCTCAGTAAATCCCAGGGATGGCCATGCACTGGGGGATACCACACTGAGGGGGTACAGAGCTTCAGACAGCTCTTCATGGTCTATACAGTCCAGCAAACAGGTAAGTAATAGCTCTAGTGTGTCCCAACGCTTTTCGTCCCGCAAGACTTCTTCCAGGGGCTTTCTAGAAATGCCCGTTTGACTATACCAAATGTGAGTGCATTACAACTTCTATTTATACTGATTCCATACAGTATTACACTTTTGTGTGCTTTTCTCTCCCCTCCTTCTTTTTTTCATATACCCCTAATAAATCTTATCACCGACTCATCAGACTATCCCCAACAAAACCGATCCCAGGTAGTATGGTGTCCTGAGCCCATGGGGGAACCCACGCTTAATAAGGCCCCAAACTGCACCTCAGTGTGTGTAGGCAGCATGGGGGTTATAGCTCTCACTCACTGCGGGAGCTGCTGTGGATGCAAAGCATTCTGGGTAGTGACTTTGGAAGCTCAAGCTATAATTGACCCTTATACCACTCGCACTAATGTGCAGTTCGGGGCCTTACTAGACTCAGGAACCTTCTATACTGCCTGTGATCCACCATTACTGATTTGTTGGGGGTGGGGGCAAACCCTTTGGAGACAACTCATGAACCCCTTGTTTGAACTCACTGTGCTAGCGGGAATAGACTAAAAAGATCTCTAAAAATGGAGGCGTTATACCCTAAACAAACCAAAAGTAATCCATTTATTCTATACTCCCAAATGTAAAAAAAAAGGGGGAAAAAATAAAGAAAGAAAAAGGTTCTAAAAAATATTTAAAATAAATAGCAGAAGCCTTGACCAATGTATTGCTGTGTGGACCGACTGATGTAATGGGAAATATCTCCTAATCCTGGAGGAGCAAATGCTTCTCCATAGATTGAACTGGTGAACCGGGTCTGATACAAATTATATAAGTGTAACCCCTCCTTTGGGGGTTACTATATGGGTTTAAGGGGTTAACAGGGAGTTTAGGAGTTAAACCCTGAGTAATGCCCCTTCTAATAGTATGTTGCGAGGTGACCAGGCAGGGGCCGGGCCACACCCTACTTCTAGAATATGCTGGATGGGTCACCTGTCTAGGGTGACTCAGCAGAGGCCAAGCTGCACCCCTTATTTTCTGCCTAGAGACAGGGTGGAAGGGAGGTTCTAAATGCGAGGGGAGAAGAACGCCACCCTCAGAGTCCTGGTGGAGAGAAGAAGAGCAGTCGCACAATGTATATAGACCTGTAAATAGTTAATTAAAGGTTAGGTGGCCCTGTTCTGATCAGATAGGGTAGTGCCCTTGTAGTCAGGCTCCCTAGAGAAGATGGGAGAAGTAAGTACAGGCTTCCGGCTGGGAGGCCGGTGTCCCTGAGTGGTTACTCCAAATGGTAACTGTGGGACTCTTAGAAGAGTAGCAACTCGTATCTTAGAAAAGCCTCCTGCTGAGAGCATCCCAGAGACGTGTAAAGGAGGGCCCAACAGAGGGGACCCCCTTTGTTATCCTAGCACTACCCAAAGAGGATGGCCAGAGGAAGTAACCGAATCCAAGGTCTCACTGAGCGAAGATATAAAGGGGGTAGCCCAAACAGGGACGAGAAGATATTGAGCAAGTATGCACAATGTTGAATAATTGATCTGATATGTTCAAGTAACTATTTCATGTGTTATAAGGCTGTGCCTCCCCAGGGCTGCAGCAATGCACCTAGGGAAGTTGTGTTTCCAGAACCTGCTAATAAATACAATCTTGTTTATAACTACAAAGTTCCTGGCACCCATCCTTTCTCCACCACCATCCAGCTGCACAGACCCAGCACCTGATAAGGTAATACACTGAGGAAGCCTGGCACCCATCCTTTCTCCGCTACCACCCAGCTGTACGGACCCTGCACCTGATAAGGTAATACACTGAGGAAGCTTGACGCCCATCTTTTCTCCATAACCACCCAGCTGTACGTACCCAGCACCCTGATAAGATAATACACTAAGGAAACCAAGTGCATAGATTATCTGATGTAAACTCCCTATGGAGCTGGGCAGGGAAGGTTACAGAGATATACACAGTAAGTATATGTGACAATGCTCGATTCTGATCAGAAAGCGGACCCGCAGGGCTGAGGTAGGGATGCCAATGAACTGACCAGAGCCCAGGGACAGAGTTCTGTTAGAGTATCCGTGGTCAGTAAGCAGACAAAGGGTCAGGGCAGGTGGCAGTGGTGCAGAATCCAGTGACAGGCAAACGGTCAGGGCAGGCGAAGGCAGCGAGGTCGGGGTCACGGTCTGGGGTCAGCAACAGGAATTCCAAATGAACAGGAAAGCCACAGGAATAGGCTAGCCTCTGGAACAGGGAAGCCACAGGGACTGGCAAGCCACACGGAAGGCTCAGGAACGGGGAAGGCTCAGGAACTAGAGCCCAGGGTGGCTAAGAACACAACAAAAAGTATACTTTGCTCAGGCTGGAAGTCTCTGGCTGCTATTTAAGCCCCGGAACAGGTGCAGCCAGTATAGCAGGCCGCCAATAATCAAAATGTCCACAGCAGCCAGGTAAGGGCGGGTTCCAGCCAAAGCCTGGACTGCAACCCTTACAGCATATAGAAGAGGTATAACTCACACCAGCGGACCCCTACCTTTGTAAACACTGACATCATATGATCATGGTAAAAATCAAGTCACTGAGTCCATCAGTTTTAAATGCCATAGAGGGTTCGAGATCTTCAGCGCCCAAACAGCAGCTTTTACCCAGATGGCGTTGCCAGTGTTGTGGTCAGTAAATCAAATAATAAAGCTTTACATACATGAGATGACGTTACCAGAGGTGGATTTCAAGATCCGCCGCCCCATGGCACTTACATGTGGTGGCCACCTCTTTGCTGCCACCCTCCTTCTTCCGAATCGCAGTGTCACCAATGTGACGTCACATGGCGTCGCGTTGCCATGGTAACGCAACGTCATTTGACGTTGCGATGTCACGTTGGTGACGAATGATGCCGCGACTCGGAAGGAGAAGGAGGGGCCTAACGGGCCAAATGGGAAATCCGCCACTGGACGTTACTCGGAACCCGGGAAAGATGACGGAGAAAATGAAAACATATTTAAAGCCATATACTGTATTTACAAGAAACCAATGAAGTATAATTCTTCTATAAGTCCACTAGGGGATTTTGAATCTAATATACAGCACATCAATAAAAATTCCTCTTGTGAGCACATTCACTTACGTCTCAGACAGGTCTGAAACCCATTCCCCTTTATCTCTTATCATACAATACCGCCCCTGAAAAACTGACCAATTGGTGGCCGTTGAGGACAATATATGAATGGTCACCTGAACTGTTAGTGAACGTGCTCATATTGCAACCTTGCAGGATTCACACCTTTAGTACCCAGTAACGTTTTCTTTCCCATCACCCTTCTATGCGAAATGGTGTTGTACTAAATATTCACGTGCAGTTTATGGGCGTTCATCAGCAGATAGATTCTAAAGATTTTGCCAGATTATCCTCAGTGAGAATAATATGCCAATGTTGGAGAATGCCATTGATAAAGTTCCATTGAGTATTAAAAGCAGCAATCCAACCAAAATTTCAATCGATTTTTTGAAGACCTCCAACGTGAACGTTCTCCAGAGCTGAACTGCTTTATTTCCACCTGAACAAGATTTATTCAAAGTTAAAATTAGCGAAAGATATGCAATTAGTAAAAGGATTGTGTATCACTGATGCAAATCTGGTGCAATTTGGGTCAAAAACCGCAGTAACTGTACTAAAGAAACAAATCGCTATAAAAACAATGCGATTCTTTTTCTATTCCTCTAGTGCCCTTTTTGCCCCCAAACTGCCCTTGTTGTGTATCGGTACACATACCCTACAATCCCAGAGATAGCACCATTAATTGGCTATGCTGTGTAACATGCCAGGCTCTCTCTATCTTTGTTGTTTGATATAAAATAATTTGCCATTTTGAAAAGTTCACTGAACTTTCCGTGACTTGATGTGGACACTTATTGCTTCCCAGCTTCTGCGTCCTCCTCCAATTTCAGAGAAAAAACATTGGAAGCCTTAAGGAAATAATATTTTTTCTACTGAAAAACAATATAGTTAGAAAGGGATAGCCGAGCAGTGGGAATTAGATGTCGACTTCGGTTAATTCAGTGTAAATGTGAGATATATCCGTTATATCATGGGTCTTGGCTTCATTTAATTATCCAGCTTGGCACCCGAACAATTTTCCTTCAATCATTCAAATGTAATTCTTTACCGTCGGAGGCACCTTCCTCCTTTCACATACTAAATGACCTGTGATTGCAAACCAAAGGTTTTGGCATCTTCTGATCATATGATTATCTTTTAATTTGTACAGAGAAACAAAACACACTATATATATATTTATATATATAATGCAGCAAGCTTAAGCTTATAGGGGACCATGTTAAATGGTTTTGAAGCAAAAGGTGGCACTGTGTGCTCATTTGCATGTAATTTCCCAGAATCCCTTACTGCAGTTAGAAGCGCTGTGTGCTGGGTGATAATGGTGAAAGGCAGGGTTGCAGACCTGTCTAAGACATGCAAATGAGCATACAGTAATATTTCCATTTGCTATATATATATATATATATATATATATTTATATATATATATATAAGACTTGCAGGCTTATTCTACATCATCCGAAAGCAGCCGATTGGGCCATTTACATTAATGGGGAATTTTGGACGAAAATGGCCCAAGCGGCTTTTTTGGCACATATAAAAAAAAACCTTACTGTTTTCTTAAATTTTTTGTTTTGGAGAATTGAACCCATAGCCCTTTCCCAAGATATCAATTGCACCTGCTTCTGCTCACTGTGCTTAACGAATACAGTATCTGCAAGGGGCTTGATGTATAAAGGCTTTTAGATATTATAAGAGGATGGAACTTCCGGCTGACTCCTTAACCGCCAACATTTCGAAATAAACATTCCAGACAACTGTCCCGTTCATGAAGCAGTCGTGTCGCACGCTTTATTGTATCAGCAAGTGGCAAGAATTAACGACATTCTTCTCTTGTATCTGTACTGGAACTCAAAAGATAATCTCCTCACTGTAAATTGAAAAGCCTCTCCTGCTAACACGTACTGTAACTGTTTGTTATGGTTTTTTGTAAAGAGCAGCAAAAAGAACATTTAAATGCACAAAATAGCAGGTAGACCCCCAAGATGTGGTTATCAGAGATTTGGTTGCCCACCTTGCAGTCAGAGAAAAACGAACACACAACAAGCCACACGGTTTGTGCTCGGGTTATATGATGAATCTCATTCATCTGTACCTTTCTGTTCTTTACAGAGCAGGAGGAATCAACCCCCATGAGGTCGAAACTAGAATTACGCTCATAACTCCCAAATACCAAGGGCATTTGTGAAATGTTTACAATACCAAGACCCCCAAAGAAATGAGAAACAGAGAAGGCAGAACTCGGCCATACCGAATTAATAATAAAAAAATCTAGAAACCGCGAGACACCACAATCCAAAAATAAGAATTAGATAAGAGAAAAACCTCATCACAAATCTATGCGTAGGGGTAAAGCTAATAACTATAACATAGAGTTCTTTTGTGGTATGATAAAAGCATGTGTCGCCTCTTGACTAACTGCTTAATATATGATTTCCAGGGAGACGTGTAAGAAAAGCTGAGTATTTGAGGGATTTCAGCGTGGTATCCTTCAGCCGATTTTGGATCCATGACACCTTTCATTGAAGAAACGTGTTGGTTTTTATGCCCCATATACGATGTGTTCCATTCACCTTGGAAACAGTCAGAGGCGGGGTAATTCCAGCGAGCACAGATCCAGCAGGTAACCGCTGTGGTCGAACGGTCTGTAATTATAACTTTGGATCCTGGGAAAGGTTGACTTAAAAAGCCACAAAATGGCCATTGTTCAGAACCGTTTCAATAGATATAAATAGTGGTAATCAAGTTGCATGAATCAGGCAGGTGAGAACGATATGTATATATTATGTGCAGCTGGTATACACTGCCCATGGTACAATATAACAGGAACAATGAACCCCTGTTATAAACATCTTACAGTGTAATTGTCTTACTGGGAGACCACAGGCTTACAGATCTTGCACGAATACTTAAGACATCCAAGGTTTAGTGGTCAGTGCATTCACATCTTTGTGACCAGAGGGGTCAGTGACACATTTCTCTGGCAGCAAAGGGGTTAATCGTTTTAGTGTCATCCCTACACATCCCGCTCACGCTGACCATCGGTGATTCATACCTAAGTGGTGGAGAAGGGCTGCAGCGATTCCTATGTTGCATTAATTTCAAAAGCATTTCTACGAAATCGTAAATATTTCCAATTGAAGCAGATGAAATCTTCAGAGACTATACAATTTATTTATTTATTTATTTATAAAATATTTTACCAGGAAGTAATACATTGAGAGTTACCTCTCGTTTTCAAGTATGTCCTGGGCACAGAGTAAAACAAAATAATACATGGTTACAAATACAGTTACATAAAGGAACAAGGTATACATTATATACAAGACATTGCATGCACAGTTAAAGAAAATATATATTATGAGCGTATGAAACAGTTACAGACCAGATTAAAGTGTGAGACAGCCTTAGATTTGAAAGAACTTAGGGCCTCATGCAGAGAGCATCGTTATTTCAAAATTCGCCATTTTTTGTACAATTTCGCGCAGAAACCGGCATAAAATGGCGAGTTACGAGAAACGCGCCATTTTGTTTTTTTTATTGCTAAAACTCGCCTCGCGGCTGGCGAGAACCTCGATCTCGCCATTTTTAAAACTCTCCGAATGCAGAGAGGTACGAACGGCATGTAGCGGCTGTTCGCGCCAGGGAAATGGCGCGTTTTTCTCATTTTAGCCGCGCCAGGAAATATTGGCAATAAGATGGCGCTCGCCGCCTATAGCAAAGGGGAAAAAAAAGCCGCGTTTTTTTTTTTTTACATTTCTAAAGCGCGCATCTGTTCCATTCAAACTCGCCACACGCATCCATGTTAAACATAGCAGAATTCGCACTTTTCTGCATATGGAGAATAAAACTCTCCAAAAAAGCTACTTTTTATGAAATTCGCCAATTTGAAAATTCTATGCTCTCTGCATGAGGCCCTTACGCTGGTGGTGGATATGAGAGTCTCTGGTAGGTTGTTCCAGTTTTGGGGTGCACGGAAGGAGAAGGAGGAACGTCTGGATACTTTGTTGAGTCTTGGGACCATGAATAGTCTTTTGGAGTCTGATCTCAGGTGATGGGTACTGCATGTGGTAGGGGTGAGGAGCTTGTTCAGGTAGCTGGGTAGCTTGCCCAGAAAGTATTTGAGGGTGAGACAGGAAAGGTGAACTTTGCGCCTAGACTCTAGTGATGACCAATCTAGTTCTTTGAGCATTTCGCAGTGATGTGTGTTGTAGTTGCATGGTGCCTTATGCATAAACCCAAAGCCATCGTTCTTTCAGAAACAATGATCTCTGTCCTTATATAGAATATTAGCCTTGGCGCATAAAGGGGCTGCCCCTAAGTATAGCAAAGGAAAGGCAGTAAGCCCCTCAAATCAAAGGTCCAACGAAGTGCAAACTTTATTTTGATCACATGATTGGGGCGGCGTTTTCAGGCCCACCCGGAACCTTCATCAGTGACCCTCAGATAATAACACCCATAATAAAATAGGCTGGCACAGGAAGGGTTACTAAACACAAGTATGGGGGGAAAATAGACATGGGAAAATAATGGCAGTTTTAAGTAAAAAAAAAACAAACATTTTGGAAATGTGTAAGTAGCACGTCTCGTGTTCCTGCTTTCCTGCAGCCAGCATGTATACTTCAGTTTAGTGCTTTTCCGGGTGACCGGAGTGTGATTATAGTTTAATATGATATAGGGTATGTTTATTCAGGCAGCATGTCATTTCTAAATGACTGACAAGTGAGGATAACCCAACCTATGCTCGGATAGTTATAGGAGACATTTCTAGTCAAACATCAGGCAAATTAATGAGTCTCACTACACCTGTAATCTGCCAATGTCATAAAGTAATAAGCAGAATGACCCTGGTATTGCCTGGTCCCGGATTTATGTAGAATTGACATTATAAAGGGGAGTAGAATATGATATCACAGGCTTACTACTAGAATTATTCCTGCCCAGAGCCCCCGTGTAGCAGCAGTGAGCAGCCTGTCACAATCCTGCCCACAAAGGCGCAATACTCCTAAATATAAATATTACACAGAGCGGTTTCATGTGTAATCCCACACAGAACCACCGTGACATGGGGCAGTCATATGTTTAACCCTTACAGTGCTACAGGGGCAAAGAAAGCAAAGAATAAATGTACTGTTTCACATAGGGGCAACACAGGCCATGGGTAGTGATGATAATATTATTATTAATATTAATAATGGGTAGTGATGATAATATTATTAGTATTATTATTAATATTAGTAATGGGTAGTGCTGATAATCATATTATTCGTATTATTAGTATTATTAGTTATGGGTAGGGATGCTATTATTATTACTATTAATAGTGGGTAGTGATGATAATATTGTTAGTATTATTATTATTATGATTAATATTAGTAAAAGGTAGTGATGGTAATATTATTAATATTAATAATGGGTAGTGACGATATTATTATTATTAATATTAATAATCGTAGTGATGATAATCATAATAAAATAATTAACAATAATATTAATAATGGGTAGTCATATATGTAACCTCTTCAGTGCTGGCCTCTCCTACATGGACGTGGTAATTGGGATTGTACAACCCTATTAGACATTTTTGAACTCTATTTTAAATGGGGGGCGCGGGGTGCGGGTTTTTGGGGTTTTTTTTTTATACCGAGAACCCATGTGTTCCCAAGACACTCGCAGGTTTATTCGATGGTGCTCCTTCCTCCAGGATCCTCAAAGAAGGTGGCAGTGGACATCCAATGGGAAGCCCGTAAGATCAGTGGGGATTTGCCAGCCATTTTTATTTACCCCGTGGGAGCAGAAACAGTGGCGGATATACCGGTCAGTATGTCAGGAAGACAGGCGAATCCCGAAGCTAACAGTAGTGGGGTTCCGCTCTGGGGGTCTCCTCCGTTATTCAAAACTACTTATGCTTACTGCATCTTCTTAAAAAGACGCATTTATTGCCTTGCCCAGGAGTGGCCAACTCCAGTCCTCAAGGACCACCAGGTTTTCAGGATACCCCTGCTTCAGCATAGGTGGCTTAACCAGTAGCTCAATCATAATGATTGAGCCACTTGTGCTGAAGCAGGGATTACTCTAATACCTGGCCTGTTGGTGGCCCTTGAGGACTGGCGCTGGCCGCCCCTGGGCATGACTTACCCCGTTAGGATGGCTCCTGCGCCTTTGCAACTGGTCTGTTTATTTAAATACACCCCACGATGCATCCCACAAAGATCCTAAATACATTAATCTGCATGGTAACCACACGCCTCGCCGCGAGGGCCGTAAATAAGGTTCTAATAAAGCAGAATAAGCTGTTTAAATGAATTTGCTCTTCAATCTCCCAGCTTCAGCCACATAACTTTATTACCGCGGATTTCTTGGCAGCCGGTGGAAGGAGGTCACAGAATAAACTGCACTTATTCCTCATTGCAGGAAAACAATATGTCATCGGGACGCCCATTATTTACTCAATTGTCTTCATTTTTTTCACCTGCTGGGCTTTCTGCAACAAAGATTAATAATATCATAAAGCCGCGCTGCCTTCTCTCACACACACCCGGGGCTGACCCCTGGATGCTGGGAGGGCAGGCGGACACTTAAACCCCTCCGCACTCAGCTGGCCGCTGAGCTAGGAAGAGACGCTCGAGGGTAATATCGCTGCCTTTGCAGTGGGTGAATCCGGGTCCAATCCCAGCTTTGTGTGACCTTGGGAAGGCACTTTATCTCCTTGTGCCTAAGAAACCAACATTAAATGATAAGCTCTTTGGGGAAGGGACTCCTTTTGCCTGCAGAGTTCAATGTACTGCGCTGTGTATATTGTCCGTGTTATGTACAGCTCTCAGGAGCAGGGCCCTCATTGCCTCTTTGTATCTGTTTGTGCACGTCCATCCTCATTTCTATGCAACTGTTTATTTAATAAACATAATTCTGTACACACACCCCCACCCCCGACCCCCCATTGTACTACGCTGTGTATATTGTCAGTGTTATGTACGGCTCTCAGGAGCAGGGCCCTCATTGCCTCTTTGTATCTGTTTGTGCACGTCCATCCTCATTTCTATGAAACTCTTTATTTAATAACTCTGTACACCCCCCCCTTTACCCCCCATTATACTACGCTGCAGAATATGTTGTCAATTTACAAATAAAAAATAATGTCATATAACAATATTCCTAATAATAAATATATATAGCACATGCATATTAAAAAATATAGAGAATATAACAAACCCACCTAGATATTTGGGGTGCAAGTTGATGCTAGCTAAAGCTGCAATACGGATTAATAAAAAAAAATATATATATATATATATTGAGTTTTTTATTACAGGTAAAAAAAAATATGTATATATATATTTTTAACGTTAACTTATATTGCAGCAGTCCAAGCTGCCGTTTTTTTTGTTTTATTTGTTTCCCATTAATATGTGCTTCAATACAATCCACACAATGATAAGTAATTAGCTAAGTTGCCGATTGATCCGTTCTCCTGTGATCGATCGGCGAAGATTCGGCTCGGGGGTTCACTAAATGGCTGTCAGTGCAGCAGAAGAGGAGCAGAGGAACAAAGATGCAAAGTTCTGTGGGGGAGATCATGTGACCAGGCAGTCACTAGATACAATTGGTGCACTGCTAGAGAGAGGGCAGGGATCAAAAAGGGGTGTGCCAGAGCCTGTTTCAGAAGAAGAAGGGAATGTGACTTTGTAAATGGTTGCTATAGAAACAAAAAATGCTTGTTACATTATAATACATTAAAAATGTCATTCAGAGTTTTTGTTTTAATGCTACAAGTATTTTCTCATAGTACAGAACTGAATTTTTTTTTTTTAAATACACATGTATGAGATGGCTTGGTCTGCAGCTTTAAGGAGTACTGACCGAGTTTACAATACAAACCACTACTTATTTATTTACAATATCACCTTTTGAACGGGAAAAGGAATTTGTGGTGTTTTTTAATCTCCCTCTTTCTATTTTTAGAGCTGGGACGTTCTTGCTAATAAACAAGGTCAAAATAGTTCCCCTTCAATGTTTAACAGTACGGCAATTACATCCCCTGTCTCAGGCACTCGGACCACTGCACGGAATGGGAGAGCGTTGTATGAAGGAGCAGGAGGTACATTATTATCTATATGATTGTCACGTGTATTACTGCTGGGAAGCGCTATGTACATTAATGGTGCTACATAAATAAGGACATACATGCATACAGTATGAAGTACAGTATAACTTATAGTAGGAGGTACAGTACGTAGTTCAGTACGGGGTACAGTAGGAGGTACAGCACAAGGCACAGTAGGAGGTACAGTACAGGGTACAATACAGGGCACAGTAGGAGGTACAGTACAGGGTACAGTAACAGGTACAGTAGGAGGCACAGTAGGAGGTACAGTACAGAGTTCATAGGAGGCACAGTACAGGGTACAGTATGAGGCACAGTACGAGGTACAGTAGGAGGTACAGTACAGGGTATAGTAGGAGGCACTGTACAGGGTACTGTAGGAGACACAGTACGAGGTACAGTAGGAGGTACAGTACAGGGTATAGTAGGAGGCACTGTACGGGGTACAGTAGAAGGCACAGTAGGAGGCACAGTAGGAGGTACAGTACAGAGTTCATAAGAGGCACAGTACAGGGTACAGTAGGAGGCACAGTACGAGGTACAGTAGGAGGTACAGTACAGGGTATAGTAGGAGGCACTATACAGGGTACAGTAGGAGGCACAGTAGAGGGTACAGTAGGAGGTACAGTACAGGGTATAGTAGGAGGCACTGTACAGGGTACAGTAGGAGGCACAGTAGAGGGTACAGTATGAGGCACAGTAGAGGGTACAGTATGAGGCACAGTAGGAGGTACAGTACAGGGTACAGTACAGAGCACAGTAGGAGGCACAGTTTAGAGCAGCTAGCTTCCTGTAACATACTGTGATATGCAGCACACATGATTCCCGCTCAGCTGCCGCCAGCGACGTTTGTTGTAACTTTGATGGTTTGTAAATTGAGAGAAAATAATATGCCAGAAAGATTCATTGTGCAGGTCTGCTCGCTGTGTCGAGACAGGTTCTCTGCAAATCCCCGCTAATTCACTATTATACTGCTCGAGCTCAGCGCCATGGACATTGTCAGTACGATGTCAAAGTATTATTACAAGTGTACGGTTTCACAATAACAGAGGTAAAGTCCCATTTTTGCCACCCGTGTTTATTTTGTATTTTTTTTGCTATCAGAATTGATCTAATTATTGAACAATATTTGAGGATTACAGCAGATTCTGGTTCCCTTGGGTTAATCGGAGCAGTGTCTTTCACCCTAATGTAACCTGGACACATGACGAGTATATTTCATTTGTAACGGATTCCTTCAAGTCGTCAAAGCAATAATGAGTCCGTTCTCTTCAAACAAATGGGTATTTCATAGAGGGTTTGAACCTTAAATGAACCAGTCTAATGACAGGTGAAAAGGGGAGTTGTGTCGGTGAATCAATGACTTGTAACAGAAAACGCCGGGTCAAATGGAAACAGTAATAATTATCATATCATCGATTTATAATGTAGACTCATATTATAGAATTCAGTGCCTTTGGTACTGCACCGACACACTTTATTCGAGCAAATACCCGGTATGTACCTGGCAGATACCTGGAATGCGCCGCTCCTCACCTCTGACAAGCCCCGTTGCATTTGCCTTCCCAGCCTGGGTTCATGCCTGGCTGATGGGCGGCTGATCTGTTAAATGATAATGATTAGGATTTAATAGGCTGCAATGCTTCGCGTGTCTACCAGATGGCATAAATTCATGAATTGTAATGCAGTATATATATATATATATATACTGTGCAGTATTGCAGCCAGCGGGAATAAAATGCTTCAATCCCTGCTGGAAAATAACTCAATGCACTCGGGCAGAAAACAGTCACAAACCTCAATACACCCGGGTATACCCGAATTCGTGGGACTAGCCGAGCTCGAATAAAGTGTGTCTCCAGTGTATATTGATATAGAAATTGTATACATGATGGAAAATGACAATGTCACTGTTTATTTTATTTCCAAAATACATATTTTTGCTGAAATACAGAGGTCATTCAAAAATGTTATTTTTTTTTAAATTTTCAACACGAGTGTTCCGTCTTTTGTTTGTATGTCATTGGTGGGTAGCATGGGTCTAGAATGGTCAGGCAGCATCACTGGGCATTCCCCCTGGATTGAGTTTTTGTTTTAGCAAAAGTTGGGTTCAGTGCTGGTACTGTTCCTTGACTCAGGTGATCATTGTAGAGTCCTTTACCTGTTTGGTACTAATGAATAGGAGGAAGGAGTGGCTCAGTGAGTAAAGACACTGACTGGCCCTGAGAGTGAAGCAGGGGAACCTCGTTCAATTCCCAGTGTCGGCTCTCTCTCTCTCTCTCTCTCTCTCATTCTCATATCTCTCTCATTCTCATATCTCTCTCATTCTCATATCTCTCTCAGTCTCATATCTCTCTCATATCTCTCTCTCTCATATCTCTCTCTCTCATATCTCTCTCTCTCATATCTCTTCTTTCGGCGGTGTTGCAATGGATAAAGCAAGAAAGGGCAAAACAGTGCGTCCTGGAATGTATCTAACTGAAGCCTATCCCTCCCCCCTGTGCAGTATGCGATTTATGACTGAATGTTAGTGATGTTAGTGATGTTAGTGATGTAAGAGTATGTATGTGTGGGTATGGGTGTGCATGTATATATACATTTATAAAGCGCCCATAGTATACACAGCGCTTTACAAAAGGTGTGTGTGGGAGTGTATACCAATGGTGTGGGTAGGTGTAGAAATGTAAGAGGGTGTTGCATTACTATTAATGTGTGTAGATACTATGTGGTCCATATTGGTATATAGGGATAGAATTACTTTGTACATATATATGTGTAAGAGGTGTGTGCATTCATACAGCGCAGTATGTATAGACATGGCCTTTAGCACTCATGGGAAGAGAGTTCTCTTGTGTTAGGGTAGTGACTCATGAAACTGCGGTCTCGGTTTAGGCCACCGCTAAGTTGATTATTAAGCTCGGCTAACACAGTACATATACCTCTACATCAATATATTCAGTATGTAGAGGTATATATATATATGTATATATATGTATATATATATGTATATATATATATGTATATATATATATACACATGAAATGCAATGTATCTAAAAGATCATATTCCTGTTTTTGGAGCATGCAATGTGGCTTACATTTGTAAAACAACAATAATATATCAATAAATTGGACTTTTTAGAGTATGTTTAAATTCTCAGTGACTGATAGAAATCCATCTCACTTTCTGGGAGAGAGAAGCCAATTATCAGATTTCCTCCGACAGGAAAATGTAAAGGTCATCAATTTTTCATTTCAATTTCTCCTCCTGCAATTATTGGAGATGACATCAGGATCACATAAGTGATCTCCAATAGGAAGGAATAAAGTATTACCTCTTTATTAAACCCTTTGCAGTCAGAGGTGCCTGCCACACACGTACTGTAGCATAGCAATGCATGGCATTCACATCTGTCCACAAAGGGTTAATCAACTTCATTACATGAAAGATCGACTTGGAAGCCGTATACTGGGATACCAGGAAATGTTTCATGTTCCTTTTTAATAAGTTGTATGTGTTTAAGTTTTTATTGATTTGTTCAAATTGATCCATTGTTTTTTTATTATTGAAAAATAATCAGACTAGAAAGGCAGGTATATGAACGGCATTTTAGGGAAACACGTAGTAAATTGAGCTGATGTTTTATGAAAAGTTGAACTTCTTTTATCTCGTCTGTTTATATTTGACTTTTCTTGTATCCCAGAGTTTGGCTGGGGGCCCCCACTGCTGCCCCCAATCATGGAATTGAAATGAACATGAACAAGATCTGATCAATAGATCTTGTCACCATACCCTATAATGCAGCTGCATGTGTTATACCTCTGTGGGTATGTCTAGGAGTATAGTCATTATATATTAAACCGGTTAAATACAGGCGCAAAAATAGCACACGATTTGTCAGAGTACAAACCCCACAGTTGCATCTTTAATAAGTTTGATGGATCAGAAAAGGGTAGCTCACCAAAATAGTGGTCAAGTGGCTATTATTTATTCATTCAAAGTTTCGGTCCAACACAGCAGACCTCTCAAGGTCGGACTGAAACGTTGGATGAATACATTTTAGCCACTTGACCCTTTTTGCTTCCTGTCTATGGGATTTCTTCATTGAGTTTCCGCATCCACACGTATGTTTCATTTTTGAGTGCACATGTAGGCCTATATATTTTGACCAATCGTTAGCCCCATAAAGTATGTATCATTTTATTTATATAGTGCCACAGTGTACGCAGCACTTTACAACAGTACAACACATTACACACATATGGGGATAAAGTGTGACAGGTAAAATGAGAACATCAGGCAAAGAGAAGACCTGCGCCGAAGAGCTTGCAATCTAAGTGGTATGCTGGGAGGTGTACAGGCACGTTAGGAGTAAAAGTGCATTATTAAAATAAAGTATAGTATCTTGAACATTTCAACACAATGACAGCAATTGAAATAGCCAAATAATGTAATATTTTCCAGATGCTGCAAAGGGCGCAGGGCGGCCCCCTGTGGACTGTGTGCATTCCAATAACGGGAGTAACAACAGGGCAGCCGTAATAAACCACCAACGGGTTTCCACAGGATGGCTTTTGCCATTTCTGCCTGGTACACCCAGGTAACGGATTTCCATTACTCTTCATTGTAACTTACACCGCAGCGTTCCTCTCCGGAATTTTGCTTCCCTCCGTGTCCCTATTTGAACACGTGTGTGCTGCACATTATAAAAGTTTTAGCACGAGGCTAATGAAATGCAAAGCTTTCTCTAAGACTGGTGCAAGGCTTCCTATCAAATCATCTGAAATATTTATTTGCCCTCTTGAATAATTGATCGGGGCATCAGCTTCCTCGGTCAATTGATTTATTAAGGGGCTGTTTGGAATTAAACAGCTTAAAGATATTATATTTAGCAGCAACCTGACTTGTTAGCATATTCATTTACCTACGGGAGCTCCCATTAGATATTGTTAATACATGGCGTCCGCAGTCACGGCCAAGATCTCCACAAATTGTATTAACGCCAGGCTGTTTAGCCACAGAATAACAGCTTTGATTGAGTGCTTGGGTTCGACGTAATTAGATTTTTTTCCTAGGAAAAGGGGGCCAGTTGTAATGTCGTCTGCGTTAAACTAGATATGTCATCAGCATTAGTATAATTGGTGTGCAGGGTCTGAGGCTGCTTGGCTGCGCCTGCAGTTTTTTGTTTATAGATTGTAGGGTTTGGGATAGGGTTAGGGTTATGCTCTTTGCTCTGCATATCCCGGCATTTTGTGACTGGGGATATTGATAACATATCTCATGTGCAATGCTTCGCTATCAGTGTGTAATTCGGTGGTTTCCAACATTTTGTGAAATTCGGAGGAACCCCAGCCCTCTCTAATAGCGACTATGGGATCAGATCCATTGCAATTTCTTCTGTATTTGGTACAATTGTAAAATTACAGGGAACCCTTTAGGGATGCCCAGGGAACCCAAGGTAGGAACCCTTGTTGAAAAACACAGGTATTTGTTTGCCAACAAGCAGTGCTGCTACACTAACTCTATTCATGGTCAAAATGGAAATTTCAAACAAATATACTATCAAAACAACACAATGCATTGTAAATGGAGTTGAAACAACAGTGATAAAATATGACATGTAGAGGCTTCGAACCTCATCCGTTTTGGTGCTCGTAAAGTTTGCTCAACTTTTCATTTGTGTGAAATTTTAAAAGGTTTTTTTTTTTTTTTTTGCAATTTGCTTTATCATTTTTTCAGAAGTCGTGAAATTTTTGCATTTCTGCCGAATGTCTGTGTGATCTTGCAAATTGTTTGGCGAACTTTGTGTTTTTTTCAAGAACAGGTTAGCTTAAAATGGCAAATGTTGTCATTTTCGCAAACTTTTTAAACCATAGTTTTTGGAATCCCGTCCCGGAGATGGGTGCACAGTTATAGGTGTAGGCAGGCATCAGTTCGACACAGGCAAGTAACATTCTCCGGCAAGTGATACCAGTTGTGTAGCACAAGTGTGTTGATTATGAGATTTGGTTAATAATTGTCATTAATGACTCCTATTTTTTTTATTGAATTTATATATTTATATATTTCCGGGTTCTTCTCTCAAGTTAAAAAAAACAGTCAATCAAAAATGACATTCCACGTAGAAAATATTATTTTCAACCCAGAATCAAAACAGGCGTCACAAATGAAAAGTAATATGCTGATATTTTATTTGTTCCAAATGTTGGCCGCATTATTTGAAATAAATTATCCTGTACAGCTGCTTGAATTAAAAAGAATTACAAGACAATTTCCATACCTATAACATCAACAAAATACCAGCACTCAAAAGACAAATATATTAATGAAACCATTACCCTTTGGTTACTTTTTGTAAAGTTTACAACATTTTAATAAAGAAAATGTTGTATGTAAATGAATGAATCAGAACTGAAATATGGAAATAATGATTTTTAATATCAGCAATATATTATCTTCCATACTAATGTAAAATGTGTTTAATAATTTTAGAAACATTTAATAGCTTTTCACATTTCAACCAAACAGCAAACTCCAAAGTATATGCAATATCAGTATATAATCCTAAATAATCATATATATATATATAGGTTATGGTGGGTAAAAAAAGTTACAAAAACCCTCCACAGTAAAGCATAAAGCAACTGTAAATATTACTGTATGTTCATTTGCATGTCTTAGACAGGTCTGCAACCCTGTCTTTCCCCATTGTCACCCAGCATACAGCGCTTCCACTGCAGCAAGGGATTCTGGGAAATGACATGCAAATGAGCACTCAGTGCCACCTTTTGTCTCAAGCTCATATTACACCAGCCTCACACTGATGATAACCATCAAGGTTGAAACATGTATGTGAGTGGGTCTAATGGCTTTGCATCTCATCCCAGCCTCTGTCTAAAAGCTGTGTTTAAAACAGCATGCATTGGCTTGAGGATTGGCTTGTATAATATGAGATTGAGACAAAAGGTGGCACTGAGTGCTCATTTGCAAGTCATTTCCCAGAATCCCTTGCTGCAGTGGAAGCGCTGTATGCTGGGTGACAATGGGGAAAGACAGGGTTGCAGACCTGTCTAAGACATGCAAATGAACATACAATAATATTTACAGTTGCTTTATGCTTTACTGTGGAGGGTTTTTGTCACTTTTTTTACCCACCATAACCTTAATGACAGTGGTGATTACCTAGTCTAGTCTCAAACCTGCTAGCCATTAAGACCAGCCTCACACTGATGATACCCATCAAGGTTAAAACATGTATGTGAGTGGGTCTAATGGCTTTGCATTTCATCCCAGCCTCTGTCTAAAAGCTGTGTTTAAAACAGCATGCATTGGCTTGAGGATTGGCTTGTCTAATATGAGCTTGAGACAAAAGGTGGCACTGAGTGCTCATTTGCATGTCATTTCCCAGAATCCCTTGCTGCAGTGGAAGCGCTGTATGCTTGGTGACAATGGGGAAAGACAGGGTTGCAGACCTGTCTAAGACATGCAAATGAACATACAGTAATATTTACAGTTGCTATATATATATATATATATATATATATATATATATATATATATATATATATATATATATATAAACTATAGAATACTAAGTTCGCAAATTGATACAATTAAACCAAAAATAGTGACAGTTGCTGCCTGAAGTTAAGCTATACATAATAGCACATATATAGGGGGAAAGGGGGAAACAACGGCGCAAAACTGCTAACTATACAATAAATTTTGAGCATAAATAGACTGGGGGTATGTTTGGATTGCTGGTTACTAAAGTAGCAGATGTAAACAAGCATATAGGATATAATAATTCTCTCCGTCCTGCTGCCTGGAGTTGCAATGTATCTGTCCTCCACGTGGAACGCCGAAATCCACCGTGCCGGTTCTCCTCTGGCTGCAGCTTTTCTCCTTGTCTTCCTGGTTGTTCCTCCGATGAAACGCGTAGGGAGGAGGCTCTAAGACAAACTTTCAGCTGCCCTATTCAGTATCTACATGCCAGCAGAATCCCCAGATTATTCCTGGACAGTACACTCGAACTACGGCTGAAATCTCGGCTGAGTGACGTCAGCGGGCTATTCTCGCGAGATCGGAGGAACAACCAGAAAGTCAAGGAGAAAAGCTGCAGCCAGAGGAGAACCGGCACGGTGGATTTCGGCGTTCCACGTGGAGGACAGATACATTGCAACTCCAGGCAGCAGGACGGAGAGGATTATTATATCCTATATGCTTGTTTACATCTGCTACTTTAGTAACCAGCAATCCAAACATACCCGCAGTCTATTTATGCTCAAAATTTATTGTATAGTTAGCAGTTTTGCGCCGTTGTTTCCCCCTTTCCCCATATATATATATATATATATATATATATATATATATATATATATATATATATATATATATATATATATATATATATATATAAAGATCAAACAGTCAGCACTCTGATGTAAAGCAAAAGGCAGTTGCTAGTCCCATAGGGATCCACATAACATACAAACCAGCCCAAAGACCAGTAAGGAGACAGCAACCAACGAGGTGTAATCCAAAGAAGTCTGTATTGAAATAAACAGGTACACGAAAGCCAACGTTTCGGTCTCCCGAAACGGCCCTGAGGAAGGTCTCCCTGAGAGACCGAAACGTTGGCTTTCGTGTACCTGTTTATTTCAATACAGACTTCTTTGGATTACACCTCGTTGGTTGCTGTCTCCTTACTGGTCTTTGGGCTGGTTTGTATGTTATATATATATATATATATATATATATATATGTAGAGGTATCAGTACCGTATTAGCCGAGCTTCAATAATCAAAAAATAAATAGATGATACCGTTCTGTGGCTAACGAAATGCTTTTATTTGTGCGAGCTTTCGAGATACACTGATCTCTTCTTCCGGCGATGTTACAATGAATGAAGCAAGGATTACTTAAAAACAGTGTCTCTTGGAATGTTATCTGTGCTGGTCCTTCCTCCGGTGTGGATGAGATTTATGGCTGGAGGTGTCAAAGGGTAACTGAAAGCAAGTGAAGAAAGTATATATATATACTGTATATATAACACTAAACGGTAAGGATTTCTGTTACAGGAAGCAATGTTGAGTTTGCTCTCAGAGAAAGCAGTTTCGCATAATTTCCAATGAACAAAGAAAGAATACGACATGTTTTCTCTGCATAAGTAAATGTATTACTTAAATATAACCTGGGATTTTTACCATTACATTTGTGGAAGTGTTGGCCGTAACTGGTATTGATTGTGTAGTTTTTGAGGCTCCCGATTCACTTTCCTGTAATAAACGTAATCACTGCTCACTGACAGAATGCATCTTGCTATCAAACAGCATGAGCGGATAAGTGCTGTTTCCCAGTGCTGGAAGCTGGCATGCTAAGCGCTGTGACCACCAGCTCCGAGGGCAAGGGTGCGTTTCTCTGCCAGATAACTGTAGCACGAGCCGGTACTTGGGTCAGACTGCCTCTGGGTTTACACTCCTGCCGAGCAACGACATCGAATCAGTAGAGACCTCCTGAGCGCCAGTGCTGACACTGAAGAGATCAACGGGGAGAATTGGCAGCCCACAAAATAACCAGCTCCATTTCTATAGATGACCAAACGGTACTTTTGAAATCACTTTTAGTTTTTAATTAAAGTGAATTCCACGTAAAAATGACCACACCCCTTTTTTTAATAACCGGCGGATCGACGAGTCTTGCTACATCTGTAGCAGCCTAGCAACATTTTTATTTCAAAAGTTCGATGGAATTTCAACATTAATCGAACGTGCGGGGCCCATCGACATTTTTAGGGTTAGGAAAACTGGTAGCAAACTTTTTCGCCAAACCAAAAAAGGGTTAATTCGCAAAGTTCACATAAGCTTACAAAACGCTGGCACATCTCTAGTTAGCGCGCACGCGATCCGGCGTTAACTTACATTGACTTGTAAAGTTCACGCCAAATCAGGTGCGCCAAACCTTACCGGCGCTTGATGAATCTGTCCCTATATTTTCAATGTGATGTGTCCCATGCTATTAAAAAAGCAACAAGTGTAATTAAATCAATCAGCGGTTCATATGCCGCGCTGCTTCCCTTAAAAACTGTAACACAAAGCATCGATATGGAATAAAAATGTCTGTTCAGTCCCCTCTTCAATACATTAAACATGTTGCTCGGTATAATAATAACAACTTTATTTATACAGCGCTTTTTTCCCAATGGGACTCAAAGCGCTTCCCAGTTACAAAAACAAAACAAAAGCCCATTCAAGGTTATGAAAGAGACCAAACACAAGGAAAGATACACGACAGGATGGGTTGGTACTGCGGCTATTAAATGCCAGACAGGTTGCCGTTCATTAATTAGATGCCTTGGTAAACAGGTAGGCGTTGAGTCTGTGTTTATAGATTCCCAGAGACGGGCCTCTCGAGCTGTACGAGGCAGACTGTTCCAAAGAGTGGGAGAAGCGTGGCTGTAAGTTCGGGACCCAAAGGAAGTCCAGGAGATTCTGGGAACTGTTACGAGTCCATCTGCAGATGTAGGGAACTAGACGCTCTTTCAGATAGCTGGGGCCCTGGACATGTAGGGCTTTGAGTGTCAACAAGCCAAATCTTGAAATAAATGTGCCAGTTTACAGGCAGCCAGTGCAGAGAACAGGTGTCATGTGGCAAGAACGGTTCTGGTTATTTAAGAACCTGTCCGCAGCATTCTGCACCAGCTGCAGGGGGCGCAGCTCTTTTTCCGGAAGGCTCAGGTAGAGTGCACTGCAGTAGTCCAAGCATGAGGACTATGAGGACTCAAGTAAGATCCTCCGGGGGGGCGGGGGGGGATCAAGTGCTTCATTCCGCACATGGACAGAGTTTAGCAACTGGGAACCCCCAAGCTTAAGGCCAGTTGTTGACCTAGCTGCACACTTGTTGTCATCCAAGGGTGAGCATCCACCATGAGCTCTTCTGTCTTATCAGAATAGTCTGTCATCGGAGAACAGAACAATACATGGGATCAAAGACCAGACAAGACAGAGATCAAATAAAAGGTATTTATTCTGTCCTGAGCCAGCAGACCCCACACAATATCACTTAACAGAGATACTCACTCAAAATAGGGGATACAGGGGGAATCCTAGTAATTCCCGGTGCCACCGACATGGGTTACCTGGCGCAGCTTCCACTCCTGCAGGGGTAGAGACCGATCAGACCTCTCTGGTGCAATTTGCGGTTGAGCACTTTCAAATTGCACACTCAAGTCCTGTTCTCTGCTTCTTTGGCAACTCATAGTTCCACAGCAGAAAAGCACTTTCAAATCTCCCACATCGACTCCCAACTTTGGTTTTCAGAGGTCTTCATCACAGCCTCAGAGCACACTGCTTAGTCCACCTCTACGACAGGATCAGAATGAATGATTCTGCGCATCAAAATTTAATTTGGATCAAGCAATACTGATCAAATGTTCCCAAGATGAGTACTTACTTGGGGACATTGTGGTCATTTGTTTGATCACACAAAATTTGCACAATTGGGAACCTAGTCTTGTCATATCCTAACCAACTGCGGTGACCATCTTTAATGAACCCCTTGTGAAGTTCATATCCAGAACATGTCTGGGGACATTTTTGGCCAATCTCTGATTATATATATTAAAGCGTATACCATTATATACAGGGCTACCTACTACACTATTGGGAAACTGTCCTAGTGTCTCTAACCTAATGGGTTTTTCATTACCCAATATTGTATCACTGTGAGACTTTGGAACTCCAGTGTTTACAGTTATTATCACTCTTCTCCTCAGTGTTTAATAGCCCTAGTAATACGCCTGAGGTGAAGGTCTCTCTACACACCCGTATATTTTATTTATTGTGTTCACCCATCTTGGGAACATTTGATCAGTATTGCTTGATCCATATTAAGTTTTGACTTATTTTATGAGTGATTAATACATTCAGGTCACCATACAATATTAGTATTTGATCTAGAGTCCATCTTTACTAATCGCACTAGGATCAAAGCTGCATCACAGTTGTTTTTAATACCCATTATTTTAGTTTCTTGGTTGACATTAAAGATTATTTGAATTAACCCATCTTTACACTATCAGTTGAGTGCCCACACTAGGTCTCTCTTTTTTTTTTTAAGCAGAAGAATCCTGGTCTTACTTCCATGAGGAATCCACTCCAGAAGAAACTGGCCCCATTCATGCCAGAATTTTTATGATGATATGTACTAAGCTGAATAAGGACAACATTATGCTTCACACAGACATTACTCTTCCTTACTTGCACGTGTGAAATGACAATGCCAATGGATATGATATTTTCCCCACCCTGCCCAGAGAACAATACCAAATACTGTATTTATTGTGCACAAGTGGCTGTGCTGTAGGAGCCCCCGATTTAAGCAAGATAAGACAAGAAAGCAGTGCTAATTCTAACCGCTTTCACATTCATTTACTGAAAAGTAATAGCTTTTGTATTTAACCCATTCAATGCAGAAATACTCCCTATAAGTCAAATAATATACAGGGGAATAATATGAAAAGTCTTGAATATGATCTGAACGTTCTTTTAGGTTTTTATTAAACAGGAATGACCTCGAAGGTGTTCGTTAATCACTAGTTTTATCCTACTTGACATGCTTTTAATTGAATCAGAACTGGCAGGAGATTTGAGCTCAGGAAAATACGAGGGGGGGGGGGAAGTGTCTGTTCTTTATTTTCATTGGCTGGCAAAGTTGCTGAAAATGAAACTCTGGAAAGCTTACAAACCATTTATTAACCAAAGACAAAACTGCCCCACAATGATATCATCCCAGAGAACAACTGAACATGTTTCCCTCTGAAGTATACTATATAAATACACCAACAGTATACATGCAGCAAGGTTTGTGCAGCCTTCACTCCGTGACTGTTTCCTGGTGCTGAAGGAGTGCGAAAAGACATGTTTAAAATCCCCAGAGGTATTACACTTTAGAGGGTTTTTTAAGTGATACAATCGATTCCTATTCCTAAAGTTGTATTAGGGATTCGCTTAAGCAGAAATGAACTGTAATATGCAAATAGTTCTAATTGGACCGCTAATAGAGCATGTCTCTGTTGTTTTTTTGTGGGGAGTTTTATGCCTATGTAATCAGTGCAGACAGCCGTTAAGTAAATGAAGAAGCAACTAACAGTGTCAGAGAAAAGACCGGGCGGTTCCAGATGACACTACCCTAATCTTCCAGGACCCATTAAATGGCAGTTTCAACGCATTACCTACCATAACATCCTTGAATATCACTGATTTTATTTGCAGTATCAAACATTCCATTTCATGCCCCATTAACAGTGGGTGCCTGAGTTTTTTGACGCAGCTAAACATTTTACTAACTACCTGGACTAAGTAACCAATTAACTTTTGGAGACAATACGGCCAATTAAGCGCGAAAAGGTAAGGCCGTCATCCCCCACTAAAATTGAATTTCCTTTCCCCCCCCCTTCCCCCTCCATCTCTCTCCGATGACGCTTCCTGCCGCAGTTCAATTGTTAATAGAGATACAGACCCTATTAAAGAGAAAAGACGGAGGATAATGGAGAAGTTCAGAGGACCCCCTTTCCTAAATAGTGTGACCGCGGAGAGAGGCCCCTCTGGTCCACTAATTCACGTAACTGCTCCGTGTGATGGTTTCCTGATAGCATGTGCTTGGCATGACAGCGGTAGTATAACACTCGAAGATGCCATATAGGCCATTGTTGCACTTTCTAACACACACACAGCACACACGTTGGGCGTATTCCACACCTAATGTTTTGTTTATTTTGAAGGCACATTTTACAATGCTGCCAGCATTCACACACATGTGGGTTTATCTGTTAAAATGTATCCCACAGGCACGTATGTAGCCATATGAAATATTAACTCTTCACTGCCATAGGGAGCCCATCCCTGGACAAAAAAAAAAATACTAACCCATGACTGCCAACATTAAAGGGATTAAGGTGAACACATATATTGGATCTATCCTAGTGACCTTTTGTATATTAGTCTTTATTAGCCCCCACCGACCTCGTGCACACCACATATTAGCTAGGATACAACCAGGAGTAAAAGAGAACCAGTACGCCCCTAGACCCTCGGAACCAGTGCACCCCTAAGCCCTATGAACCACTGCGTCCCTAGACCCTCGGAACCAGTACACCCCAAAACCCTCGGAACCAGTGTGCCCCTAAACCCTCGGAACCAGTACGCCCCTAAACCCTCGGAACCAGTATGCCGCTAATACCTTGGAACCAGTACGTACCTTAACCCTCGGAACCAGTACACCCCTAAACCCTCAGAACCAGTACGCCTCTCAACTCTTGGAACCAGTACGCCTCTCAAACCTCGGAACCAGTATGCCCCTCAACCCTCGGAACCAGTATGCCCCTCAACCTTCGGAACCAGTATGCCCCAAAATCCTCGGAAACAGTACGCCTCTCAACCCTCGGAACCAGTACGCCCCTAAACCGTCAAAACCAGTACGCCGCTAAACCCTCGAAACCAGTATGCCTCTCAGCTCTCGGAACCAGTATGCCCCTAAACCCTCGCAACCAGTACGCCTCTCAACTCTCGGAACCAGTACGCCTCTCAACTCTCGGATAGGCATTTTGGAGAATCTGGCAATGCGTACCTCAGACAAGTGAAGGAAAAATCCTATTGTATAAATGTGTTATATGAGAGGAGCCCAAATAATACACAACAAAATCTGCACTCATCCTATTGTGATATAGTTGTACAGTTTTGGACAGAAATATATTTGTAATAACTCTTTTGGTGCTTGAGGGGTTTCCGGACCCTCCATCCAGTACAGAAGGTTTTGTTGGACCAATGGAATCTAAAAATGGAACTTTCAGCCTCTGTTCACTGCACAACAAATGAGAAAATGTTTATTGCCCGGTCTACTGTATACACGCGTTACATGAATACCACCACCATTCCATACTAACTTTGTAGTAATAAAAAGGTTTTTCATGCCTAATGTTTTTTCAAGGCACTTGTAATGTTCTTACATTATTGACTTCTCATCCTTCCAAACAACCTAGTTATCCATCTCCATATATCCCTGATCAGGTACGTTCACTTCATTAATATGCTTGGTCAGAACTACAAAGATAACATTCAAAGCCTTCGTAGTCCAACTTAATTCCTCACGTAGGGGGTTTGCAACACACAGCCAATGTCATGTGTGGATGGCTCACAGACCTCACGTAGCGATCTCGCTTCCGCTTGTCTTGTAAGCCATTTCTCCATCACAGGGAAAAATTAAAGAGGCAACACAGGTTTTAATGATATATAAAACGAAACAAAATAGTTAACAACATTTGAACAGAGTGACTTGTTATATGTAAATATCTACCAGGGATTTTGTAAATATCCCATCGAAAAATGTAGGATTTGGAAATCTGAATGTTACTATGATAGCCAATGTACGTGTATTTCTCACGTTAACCCTTTCAATGTATTTGCATTGACTTAAACATTTATTTATTTATATGTTTTACCAGGAAGTAATACATTGAGAGGTACCTCTCGTTTTCAAGTACGTCCTGGGCACAGAGTTATGATGACAGATACACGGTTACAATGGATGTGGATGTGGCACCCGACACAGCTCCACACAAGAGGCCAGTGTAACAAACAAAGCAACTTGGATTCCGCAATAACATCGGCACCTGGATTGAAAACTGGTTAAAGGACAGACACCAGAGAGCCGTCATAAATGGAACCCATCCAGACTGGGCCAAGGTTGCAAACATTGGTGGTACAAATGGAACAATAACTCACTAATCCTGAGATCCTATGTTCTGGGCGCTGCTTATTTTTTTTTAGAATTGAATTCAGGTCCAGCACCCATATAAAACCAACATTTATGAAGTCTTTTGTTACATAACGTTTGCTGTGTGTTAAAGTGTCATGTTTTATATAGAAGACCAGCAGGGAATGTAAGATGTAACGTTGTTGGCCGGCAGTCATTACTAATATGAATGGACCTGAAGTTGTATTAAATATATAAAAACTACAATTAACCACTTCACCACTAAAATAGCCCATATTCACATCTTCCGACAACAGATGATGAGCACAGAACAGGGAGGTAGAACTGTCAGCTTCTCTGCACTGAAATGAAATCTGTTTTGGTTTGGAGTCATCAGGAAGAGCTGCTTTCTTATCCGCTGAGACAATTCAATTCTTCCGGCCGTAATCCAGATAAACGGTTAGAAAACACACACGAAATGTGCCACTTTATGAAGTGATTTCATTGGGAAGCCAAAAAATCGTTACTAACCTCTGCAACACTTAATTAATTGAAGTAACTCCAGCAGTGGGATTCTGTGGTGAAGAGGAGTCGTATAGTTACATGAAATTTGAACCAAAATTGAGTTAGAGCTAAAAGGTACATTCTGCAGCATCTTCAAGGCATGAAAAATGAAGATCCGGTGGAATTTAATCAATCACCGTCTCTCCTCCTCCTGCTTCTATCAGAGAAATCGCAAAGTTATACAATTCATCAAATGGCAGATGTCTTTTGAAACACAAACGAAGCTTTCTAGACAAAGAAAGGGTGAAATAGAACAATACAAAAGAACAAAAGTAAGTTGTATTACTATTCAGCCTATCAATTTTATCATCCGCCGGTTCAGAACGGCGGTAAAGTGGGGCATTCAAGACTTTTACTGATAAGCATAAATCACAGTATCAAGTTGTAGTTCACTTGCATTAATACAGAGAGCCACCCCCCTTTATTCACAGCTAGCAGACATAATACATCTTACGTGTCATCTCACTGCCTCAGTGATGGCACGGATCCCCGAGTACAGTGGGGCTCAACTCCAGCCCTCAAGAGTCAAGATGCCCGAACAGGTCTGGTTTTCAGGACATCCCAGCATAGGTGGCTCAATCAGTGGCTCAGTCTTTGACTGAGCCACCTGTGCTTAAAACCTTTATATCTTTAAACCTGACCTGTTGGGGCGTCTTGCGGACTAGAGTTGAGCACTCCTGCTCTAGTTAACCCCTTCTCACCCAAAGAAGCCAATAGCAACTCTTTTTTCTGCTTTTTTTAAAAATAGCCAGCAATTGCCCCGGCTATTAGGAACTCATCTCTTTGCGGGTATATACATACGTACGTATATCTTTATTTATATAGCTCCATTAATGTACATAGCGCTTCACAGCAGTAATACACGTGACAATCTTATAAATAACAAATAACACATAATGGGAAGAAGCGCTTCAGACATAGCATTTAGAAAAGGGAGTCCCTGTCCTGAAGAGCTTACAATCTAATTGGTAAGTGGGAAAAACGTACAGAGACAGTAGGAGGGCGCTCTGGTAAGTGCGTCTGCAGGGGGCCAAGCTTTATGTATCAGGTGTATAGTATCAGCCACAGAGCTACGCTTTGCAGTGTTGGTTTAAGTCAGAGCGCCAAAGTAGAACCACTTTTGGGGATCCGAACAGTGGGAAATCCAGACCGGAAACTTACAGAGGATGTTAGATGAAAAACCTCAAAAATGCGCAGCTGAAAAAACAGTTAGGAATAAATATAAACACATGAATTTATCATAGTCAAACAACAAAAGGATAGAAATGATAAACAGCGCTGGAGATGTGGGAATTTTTCACTGAAGTTCGCAAATCAGGCAAAAATTGGGTTTTTTTTTTTTTTTTACAAAAATGTCTGCAAACCTAAGAATTAATAGTACAAAGTGATGTGGCCTTTAATAAACATTTTGAGCAATGTGATCCTTTGCAAAACGTTCCAAAAAAAATCAATTCAGAAGATTTTGAGAAGCAAATTTGGAGACCTTTGTACATTTTTAAACATTACATAAAAATGTTGATACATTTTATCCCAATATGTTGCTTCATATGATGATTTTTTACATTGAGAAAGTACCCCAAAGCTTTCTATTTCTAGGAAGTATTGTTTAAGGATGTTTTCTTCCAGGGAGTTTTAAATATGGCTGTCACTTTCATCACCTTCATCCGTGGTCCCCACAATTTGTAATCTTTTCACGGTAGAAACCAATTAAAAAACTATGGACCAATAGGGGGAAAAAAACAAATAACACATTTGTATTAGTCCTTAGCTGCATGAATTACAGAATAGGTATTTATTGGGTTTTGGGCCTTCGGGCTTTGTTTGGAGTAGTTTCATGGGGGGGGGGGGGGGGCAGACCCTGAAGAGGATGGTGGTCGGCAACATGGGTGTTGTAAGTCAGGGGGCTCAACTCTACTCCTCCAGCCCCCCCAACATGTCAGGGTTTGAAAGACCGAGTCTCTGATTGAGCCACCTGTGCTGAAGCAGGGACTGGCTGAAGCACTTTTGCTGAAGCGGAGATAAAACCTGACTGGGGTAAGTGATATTAATTTCATTGATCGGATCCATTTGAGAAAGCCTAGGTAGTCCCATTGGCACACAATGGGTTAATGAACCCCTCCTCCCCCCCCATGTGTTGCACTATTCTGCGTAAGACTGCATGATGCATTCCATCATGGCCACTAAGGGGTTAATATTTTCCAATGGTGTGCATATTCAACCATACATATAGAGCCCCACGGGCGAGGGCGTTACACTATCATGTCGTGGGTCTCATAACGCCGTCGCTACTCTGCTGTAATAAGGGGGTTCTACCAGAATAAGGGGACTCCCAATGTGTAACCCAGGGCTCCCAAATCATCACACTTACACCCGAGGTGTCAGTGAGCCAGGCTGGAAGCTTCTCCAGGCTCCCCCTTTGGGACTTTTAATGTCGTTTTCGCTTTGTTTCATGATTTTCTCTTTTGGAACACTTACCACCACCGAAAATCTCAATATTTTTAATATAGAATTGAGCCATACATATATATTTAAAAAAAAAAAGATATCAGGGAAGTACTGCTAAATATTTTGCCATATAGCTCACGATTATAGACTCACGTCACCTGACCCTTTATATACTGCCATTTTTGTGAAATTCTGGTGAACATTGGCAACATTTGCTAAAATACAAATAAAAACTAGCAAAGCACATTTGAAGCCGATCACACATTTGTATGGATAATCCCAAAGCTGTCACAGAGTCCAGCAACAAAACACAGCCAATGGGTTAGTGGTCAAATCCCCTCCTCTTCTGTTTCAATCCCAGCTGTGTCTGTCCTAGAGCCGCGGCTCGGGTCAGTACCTGCACCGCGAGTTCTTGAGATATCCTCTGAAAATCGTAGGGCCAGGTTACATTAAGCACACAGCAGCTCTTAAGCATACAAAGAAGAAATACAATGTTACGTTGCTGGGTGTGGTCAGTTTGTTGCCACGGCATGTGCGGAATAATGTCAAAATATCAAGAGGTCTGGGAAAACCAAACCCAAAGAATCAAAGGGGTTTAGGACGAGTACAAGGACATTTTTATAGAGCTGCAGAAAATAACAAAGTCTTTGTTTTCTCACCTAGAACTTTCCCACAAATTAGAAGCCACGGTGACCTGGAATCTCTAGAACACGTTTTGAGGGTTGGGCTCCACCTTGGTTCCCCCCCTAGCATTTCGGGATAAATGACATCTGAAGAGGGCCGAGTGTCACGTCCTCCGCTGCTTCTCTCTTTCCCCTCGGAAGTCTCTGCCATTCTCTCTCATTCTCTCTGTAGCTCTGCTGTACCGCAGAATAAAGTACATAATTAGAGGCCACATGAATGCATATCAGCAAACTGCTCTTTTAAAGTCAAGCAGGAATGCAGTTATTGTTAAATTATTTATAAAGAGATATTCTAAGTAGGAAGGCAGATTGTGGCTATTTGTTAGTCTTTTGGCCATTGCATATTCAGTAATGTCATAATCAGCAGGCTGAAAGAAAGGGCACAGATAATTGTATTTTATGCTGTGCTTTTGTTTAATATTTGATTCAATACATCTGTGTGGACATCACTCTATCACCTTGTTAGTAATAAGGATGAAAAAAATCAATGCCAATCAGATTACCTTGTTAACCGAAAGGTTAAAGGGCCAGTGTGTTAAGTTCATTGAGCGTCACCTTTCATTTAGCACATTTCATTATTTTTTTTTGGTGTATTATTTATCTTTATTGGTATTTATAGCCTGACAGTTTGATGTTTCCACTGCAATTTGTAATTTGGATCTCCCTGGCTGGACGATGACAAATAATATCCAAGCCTGTGATTCCCTTATAAGCTTTTGTGGGCGGCGTGCTGTTCATATTATGGATTGGGCTTCGGGTACCAAACTGTGTGTGATGTTCCAAAACAGGACAGGGGTGGGCAACTCCAGTCCTCAAGGGCCACCAACTGGTCAGGCTTTAACGATATCCCTGCTGCAGCACAGGTTGCTCAATCAGTGGCTCAGTCGCTGATTGAGCCACGTGTGCTGAAGCAGAGACTGATTGAGTCACCTATGCTGAAGCAGGGATAACCTGAACACCTGACCTATTGGTGGCCCATGAGGACTGGAGTTGCCCACCCCTGTTCTAACATCTTGTCATCTTGGTCCACCGTTGGTCTCATCCATTGCACGGGTTTGCTCTTCTGCAATCTCTTTCAGCAGCACTGTCTCTCCGCAACGGTCCTCCGTAAAAATACGTTGCGCTCTTATACTATTGGACCTTAGGAAGAGAGCGTAAAGCTCTCACGCTTGTCTTAATAATCTATTTTATCAGCCCAGATAAAAGTGGTGTCACCTACACCTGAATGACACTTCCCACCGTACCAGGAAACTCTGCTGCTGCTCTGTGCAGCTGTGAACGGGTTAATTATTATCTCTGTATCTTTTTCTGCTATCTCTAACAGAAGAGTCAAGGGGGCTTTGAGCACAGAAAAGATATTTCTATGAGAGCAGGAGAATGGGGCAGGGTCACACCAGAGGGTAATTATTGTTAAATGTCAGGTTAACTCTAAAGGCCTCAGCTCATTCAACTGGGAGCAGATTAGCCCTGATGGAGATATTTTTAACAGGGTTCTCTCTAGCCAATCACAGACAGCTGAGATTAGCAAAATAGTCCCTCTCATCTACCTGCTCCCAGAAAGGTCAATTTTGCTCATTGCTTTTCCTTTTAAGATGTGCTTTTTTTATTTGTACAGTTCTTGCTGAGGAAATAAGGTCCCTTTTATCAGAGAATTAAATATTCTACATCTAAAAGCCACTTTTTAGAGGCATTTCATTCGCTTTCAAGATTACTTTTATCTGGTATTTTTTAAGGGCTGGAGATCGTTTTAAGTGTCTCTCAGCTCGTAGAAGACTTCAGACTTTTTGGGGCCTTTTTAAAAGATTAGTAATTTGGTTTCCTACATTTATCTATTTTAAGCTTACATTTTATGTTTCCTATCTTGTTCTTTATATTTAAAAAAAAAAAAACGCACACGGAGCATTTTATATAAACTAATCTACTTTGGAATACTTACAATTTTCTGGGCGACTTAAATAAACGTAGATATAAAATCCGGTGGAGTTGGAGAGAGAGAGAGAGAGAGAGAGAGCAATGTTCCTACCCATCCAAATGTTAGTGATTCATTTCCACTAATGGTGTATCTACAAAGGACAATGATATAATATTTAGACGTGTTTTCTCCAGTAAAGAGCATTGCGTTAACTGTAACGGACGTAAGTGATAAAGACATGAAAATGAGGCATTAACAGCATCACATATCCACAAGAGTCTGTTAAGGTTAACGCCGGGAATTAATGTTACGTTATTTAAATGATACCTAAGCTTAGCGCGGCTCCTATACAGACACTGACATAAGGCTCTTGTAGTGTCTGGGTTGGTGTAACGCCATAGTTAGCCTTCATTTATATACCGTTGCATTATTTCCCACCATCCTCTCTCTCTCTCTCTCTCTCTCCACTTCAGCAAAATCCCTATATCAGGGTCCGAATAGGAGTAACCCTAATGTCATGTTATTTGAAGATAACACAATGTTGTGCTACAATAACGTGACGTTATCCCTATGCTAATGAGATGTAGAACAGGTGTTGTTTGTGCAAATAACCAGCTTTGAGGCTACAATGTTACCTCAGGGAACATAATGTCCAATTCCTGTTTGAGACTACGTCACGCTATGAGTTCGGGTTTACTGGAGCTTTGCTGATCCAGTCAAATATATATATATATATATATATATATATATATACACACACATATATATATATATATATATACAGTATATACAAAATGTATCCTGTTGAGATACTTTCTCCTAATAGATGTTATGCCTACATACTGTCCACACTGTTTTGTGTCATTGAGAATGAGCGTATCATTACGGTAGTGAATAAATTATCATGGCACGAGTGTCTTATAGTTTGAATATCCCTGATTAGTTCTCTTGCAGGCAACTCCTGTGAGTGACATTAAAGTTTATGCGCTGAGATAGGTTAAGGTGAAACAGTGGTTAATTGATACTTGAAGTGCAATAAGAAAGAGAGGGGAACAATCTTCTTCAAAGACATTAATTGCTATTGTAATCAGATCTGTCTGTATGTGTGCTATGGTGATAAATATGATACAGAAGAAGTCCTAACATCTCAAGAAGGGCCCTAGTCTGTCATGACATAAAAGCTATTACAATATGACAGTATGATTGAAACCAGGGGTGCTCAACTCCAACCCTCAACACCCCCCCACCCCCCCACGGGTCAGGTTTTAAGGATATCCCAGCTCCAGCACAGGTGGCTCAATCCTCGACTGGGCCTCTGATTGAGCCACCTGTGCTGAAGCAGGGACTGATTGAGCCACCTGTGCTGAAGCAGGGACTGATTGAGCCACCTGTGCTGAAGCAGGGATATTCTAAAAAACTAACCTTTTGGGGGGGGGGGGGATCTTGAAGACTGGGATTGAGCCCCCCGAATTTATGTAACCAGCCCCAAATTGTCCTGTTCTCTTCGCTTGGAGAGCGGTTACTTAGAAACGACAAACAGGTGATAAAGATATCGTTGTGGGCAGACTCTTATATTTCAAAGGGTTACATTTCATTTGTTCCCTTTCAACATGTGAATTATTTTTCCGAAGAACTCCAGATCTTCAATATTTGGCTTTATAGAAAGAGAAGTGTTCTTTTTAAGAACGATTTCTGAAAGGTTATAAAAATAAACTTGTATAAGAGAAGCCTTGTTTTTTGGTTTGTTTTTTAAACCTCCCAAGCTGCAAAGTTGTTCAACACAATCCATGTTAATTTACTGCTGGGATAATTTAATATATGGAAGTATTTGAGCGATGACCTTCACCATTTAAATATAAATCATAGCGTGTTTGTAACTAAATTTGCATGACATGAGAACAGAGTTACTGAAGGAAGTAGGGGAGTCCGTAGTGAACTTTAAAGTGTCAAATAAATTAGCTGTAGAAATAATTTTTTTATTGCTTGCAGAGATAAACCCTGAACTTATTACGGTATATTTCAATCTCGGTTAACCTATTTACTACTGATTTGTACAGCTATAGTACAATACAGAAGGGTGAATGGAGAAAAACGGAGCGCTAACAATGGAACAGCCAGAAGAAATATACAGAGAGTGCGTCCCAGTAAAAATATCATTATTTATTGGTCATAGAGAAAAAACGGAGGTCTCTCCCAACCTACCCATTTTGCGCCGTAGTGCTTTATCAAAGTAGCCATGATAAAGCGCTATGGCGTGAAACGCGTAGGTGGGGAGATACCTCCATTTTTCTTCATTCGCTCTTCGGCGATTCCTACGAACGGATGGCACACTCAGGACCCGAGGACCCAGGGGACAATATGGGATGCTGCACTTATGAAGTGAGTCCATACATGACTACAAAGTACCCCTCATATCTCCAGATGGCTGAAGGAAGGTGTGGTCAGATTATTGACGCTGTTATTTCTGGACACTGGATGTGTTAAACCTTTACTGCTGTGATTTGTGAGGTTTTCCAGGCAAGCGTTTCTTGGTATCTTCCTATATAAACCTCATATACACTTTAATCTGGTCTGTAACTGTTTCATACGCTCATAATATATATTTTCTTTAACTGTGCACGCAATGTCTTGTATATAATGTATACCTTGTTCATTTATGTAACTGTACTTGTAACCATGTATTATTTTTTTACTCTGTGCCCAGGACATACTTGAAAACGAGAGGTAACTCTCAATGTATTACTTCCTGGTAACACATTTTATAAATAAATAAATATACCGATTGATACCTAAAGGGTAACCCCTACTGGAACTATTATATTTCTTCACATGTCTGTTTATTGTTCTGCGCACCACACAATCTTTTCGTTTTATAATACAATACAGGACTAACCCCTACATAGCACCGAAGTGGATTTCTACCCGAGAATGGCTAGTAAGACACATTCCTTGGTTGGAATACGCCAGGCCTGCACAACTCCAATCATCGAGGGCCGCAAACAGGCCAGGTTTTCAGGATATCCCTACTTCAGCACAGCTGGCTTAATTAGTGCCTGACTATGACTGATCACTAATTGAGCCAGCTGTGCTGAAGTAGGGATATCCTGAAATCCTGGCCTGTTTGCGGCCCTCGAGGACTGGAATTGGCCTTACAGGTCATTCACTTGAATAGGCTGCAATTTGCCCTCTGGTGCTGAAAGACGCTGTTGGGATTAGCACGGTTAGTACATATGGGTCAATAAGGTGTTGAAAGTTCCATTTATAGGGAATATAGGGCTGTGTAATGAAAACTCGGCATAGAATGAGTATGGGAAGGAATAGTCATTGAGTTTTTAGATTTACTTGAAGCCGGGGAAGAAGGTGCGCCGACTATGAGAACCTATAACATGTCCAAGGAAGAGTCTATACAATAATGGAACCATCATTGTTTTAGCCAAAGCCCATACTGTAGACCTGTATTTTCCGGCTGCTCTGCCGCCCACCCTTCAACACATTGATATTGAAAAGGACTATGGTAGTTTTGCTTCATATGGTAATTATAAAAAGATTGAATTGTCTATTTTCTTTTTTCCCCCAAAGGAATCATTTTAATCCCATAAATTCCATCTCGGCTTCCTCGTTCTTACAAAGAGCTCAATCTCCCACTGCTTCTCCACCTCAGAAATATTCCTTTAACCTTTGGCAGGCAAGATGCCCATGCCATCCTAAAAATGCTTATTTCTAGCCCACATTTTTTTTTTACCTTTCATTTCTATCATTGATTTATTCATTAAAGTATTTGGAGAAGAAGTTGCAACTAATGCACGTTCAGGACGGCTGTTGCTATTGTGCGCAGTGAGAAACTTAGCAAATCTTTCGGGTTTTTTTCTCCTCTGCTTTGTAGTTTGGCATATTTTTTTTAGGACAACCGAAACGTTTTATACAAGCTCTTGTTGTTATTAGGATTATTGTCATATTATGTATTTTTTTCCATAACTTGCATGAGGTCCGATTAGATGCTCTTCTCAAATACCTTTGCACCTTTAAAACCAAGAAATTCTGGACCCAAACGTGTTGTATCTTCATTGATATAAGGACAACATGCTGATTTTGTGTGTGGGGTTTTAAGTAGAGATATGCAAAACTAGGTGTGTGGCATCAGAACCAAACAGAACCTACCAGAACCTTACATTCCAAAAACAAAACCCTTAAGATTTTTTTTTTAACTAAAACCCCCAACATTATTAACACAGAAAACCAAAACACCAGGGTATTGGGACATCACGTTAATGTCTTTTTAATAAGATAAGGGTTTGGGTGTCTTTTTCTTATTACGCGTTTTTCTTACATTTTTACAAGCGCCCATCTCTACTTGTGCTAGACCCAGTACATTTAATATCCACATTCTGGATTTCCAAAACCAACTTTATTTATCAATGTATCCCCATTTGAGATAACACCTGCACCGTCACCATGTTTCTGTGCCCTCATTTTCTTTTCTAATTAATCGTTCGTGATTTATGGGATGGTGAGTTTTTCTAATGAACATTTCAAGTGGGCAACCAAATTCTGCTTCTATTACAACATTTCTCTGGCAATGGCGCCTTGGGCTACCTTCCAGTTATTGGCTTACGTGTCAGAACTACATTTGGGGAAACATAATTTACACCCTTAGGAATAGCATATATTGTATATTTCCAATTGAGCTCCTTTTCACATTAAAAAAGAAGTAGGAGGAAGAGGTTTCCAAGCATTGCAACAGAGTTCACCTTCACCTTCCTTCAGAAAAAGGCTATTGTTACCGGTGCATTCTTATCAGCGGCATATTTACTGTTAAAAGAGCATTACATGCCAGTAGCAGAGATAACATTGTATCCACTACACATTTTCAACTGAACACCAGCATTGTTTAGGTGCAGTGGAGTGCGGCTCGCTACATGTTGAGATGCCAAGTCCGAGACCTGAACTCCAGGAACTGGGTATCGGGCTTTGTGCCAACAGAACTTGGCACGGCCATGATTATTCCAAGCTCATCCATCACTGACAACGTCTGTCACTGCAGCTTTCCAACACCGTGTTTAATCCTTAAAAAGACTGGGGCGGGTTTGTACCCCCATGATCCATTCATATTACCAGTCAAAAATACCTCACTGCTGGTCGTATTGTCATCTCCTCGTGGGCTGGGAATTTTATGAAGCAATGCAAGAAGCAGTCACTACCTCGTTGGTTTTGTGTCTTGTACTCTGATTTTGTTTCTATTTCTGCCATCACATGAAGTTAAAAAAAAATGTCCAGAAGTGAGCAGCCAACTCCATCTGAGGATCAGCGGCTTAGTACACATTTGTAGAAGAGGCCAAAGAGGTCAGTAAATTGTTGCACACTATAGCTTCATCTTTGAAGAACTCTCCTGTTAGTCCGATAAATTGTATCAATACCTACAGTACCACAAATATACTCTGACTCAGCACACAAAATAGATGGGAAAAATACTTTGGATCTCGTCCCCTGATTCCCCCTGTTGAAACTCTCCAGAGATCAATATATCGGACAAAATAGGTAAAAGATGCCTTGATACATGTACACCAAAAGATGTAGGATACTTCTTCTGACATCAGTTTTAAAGCAAATATGCTTTTTATTTTTGTTGCCTTTATACATTTTATTTATTTATAAAATGTTTTGCCAGGAAGTAATACATTGAGAGTTACCTCTCATTTTCACATATGTCCTGGGCACAGAGTTATAACAATTCATGGTTACATTAAATGAACAGAGGTTATACAGCCAATTCACAGACATTTATGTAACTCATAATAGAAAATATAAAGGCATTCAGAAGGGAAAATAAGCAGCTCAGTAGTGTCTAGCGATGTGGAAATGTTTTGCAGTTCACTTTGAGAACATTTCTACGTTTATTTGTTCAAAAATGAGCAAATTTGTGAAAGCGCTCCCCAATATTTACAAGCACAAACGTTCGTGATTTCCATCGAAGTTATAGGAATATTCAGATATATAAGCGATAGCGCCAGTTCAGCATCAAGTCACTGTTTGTACTGCTGGAGGAATCACTCACTAGTCTGGTCACAGGTGGTGCTGGGGGCTTACACCCTGGGGGAATGAGGTACTTGTTCTTCTCATCACACTGTATAGTGGACAGTGGTCACTGGGTAAACGTTGTCAGATCTTGACCTGGAGTAGGCGCCCTTGGACGCTCAAGGCCTGTTCATAAATTAGGATAGGACATGGTGCAAAGAATTAGTGGGGCACATACGGTCCTCCAGATGTATAATGTTGCCCTTCACTGGTATAAAGTGAGTCAGTAACAACTCATCAGTACAAGCTGAATGCTGAGGTGGGAAGGAACTGTATCAAAAAGAGTCGTCATCACTTGTGCTCCTCAGTCCTGAATCCCCCTGTCCTGCTCCATACAGTTTGCTTCCTCGCCCTTTCATCGTCACGTTTTTATCTTATTGATATGATTACAGACAGACCCCGGCACACCGGGAATAATTAATGCTTTGCTCAGCATGGCAAGACGACTACAAGGTTTTTGCAACAAAATTGCCAGTCTTGCAAATTTATGCTAAAGTTTTGCACATCTCCACTATCCGAATATATTGGGACATTGTTTGTTATCTCACTATTCAATGATAATTCAATGTATCAGTGATCAAGTTCAAGTTGAGCAAGTGCTTGAGTTCATGTGTAAGGACATGATTAATTTGCAGTAATAGTTCTCAGGAATACAATCAATATTGTTGTTGTATTTTTTTTTTCCACCCTTTATTTATCTGTACTTCTTTCATAACGGACGGGTGCACTTAACCTCCTCAAAACCTTTTTTATATTGTCATTATAGTAAACCTCACTATATCATTCATGGCTTATGATGATCTGAAGGATATGGTCCTCTTTTGCAGTCCTACTGAGGTCTATAAAAATGAATAGCCTTTTTGTAAATCAATGCATGACATCAGCATCATAATGCTTTTATAAAATATAGTGTGCCTCTGAGCCCTTCCTTGCTTACTGTGACCTGCAGAATTCTTTCAGAGGGACTGAATTTGATAGCTAAAAAGGCAGCAATAATAAGAAGCTATGATTTTGCTAGAGGATCTCACTAGCAGTGGATATGAGCAGGGGACTTGGAAGGTATCCAGACTAAACCTTAATTAGCTGTATAATACTTTTCTATGTGCAGTGACAGTTAAATGTATATTCCCATCTATATGTGATGTTATATATTGATGATATATATATAGCGCAGAATAAATGAGTACTTCAGTATTAGGTGGTACCTTTTTTTATTTGGACTTACAATTTATGTCATAGGACAAGCTTTCAAGAGTTATCCTCTCTTCCTCAGGTTAGCAATACTGGTTTACAAAGGAATCTATGGCTTAAATAGAGGTTAGGCAAGCAGAAAAAAAACCAGATGTAGACAAGGTGGGGTGACATAGGGATGTCTGAAGACATTGGAAGGGTAATAAAATGGTGACAAGGAACAGTATGGAGGAGGAAGGGGATGCTGTAGGGGGGAGTCGGGGGGGTGCATAAGACCATTGGCAGAGAGGTAGGCAGTATAATGACAAACAATTGTGATAGTGTGTGAGAAACCCCATATCCACATTAAGTCCTCTTATTTTGGTATCAAAGAGTTTTATCATTCTGAGTTCAAATGTTTTCCGTTCTTGGATGCGTTTAAACATTTCATTGAGGATTTTGATTTTTAAATCATTTATGGAATGATCTGGTTGTGAGAAATTATGTCCCACTGGTGAGCAGTATCTTCGTTCTTCGTGGTGTTGTATAGAGTGTCTGTCCATATTCATTCTGCCTTGAAGTTTTGGGCTGGTTTCCCCAATGTAGCATCCTTGGTCACATTTGTTGCACTGAATCATATAACTATATTCCTGGATGTGCAGCTGTATGATCCTTTCACATTGACTGTTCCATGGTTGTGACTGGTTGTGGGATCTTGGCATATATGTTTGCAGAGTTTGCAGCGTGTGTTGTTGCACGGTTTTGTGCCATTATCAGTGTCTTTAAGTTCGTTATGAAGTTTTCTGTTGACTAATTTCTGTTTGAGGTTTGGTGGTTGCCGGAACGCAAGAATGGGAGGTTTGGGGAATATTTATTTTGATGTCACATCCTCTGCCAGCATGGGCTGCAGATCTTTGATTATTTTTCGTATTCCCTCAAGGGTAGGGTTGTATGTGGCCACTAGTGGTATGCGTGTGGTAGGTTCTTTCTGTCTATATTGTAGCAGGTGTTCTCGTGGGGCTTTTAGTGCAGATGCAATAGTTCTGGCAATAGTCTTTGGTTTGTATCCCCTCTGTCTGAACGATTCGGTCAGGGTTGTGAGATGTCTGTTTCTGTTTTCATTGTCAGAGCATATGCGGTGGCATCTTATAGCCTGGCTGTGTATGATACCTTGTTTAGTATGAGTGGGATGGAAGCTGGAGTTGTGGAGGTAACTGCATCTGCCTGTTGGTTTCCTGTATACAGATGTGTGTAGTTTGCCATTTTTCAGTGCTACTGTTGTATCTAGAAAGTTTACTAGGTTTGCCGAATAATCCATTTTGAGTTTAATTGATGGATGGAATGAGTTCAGGGACTCATGGAATTGTTTTAGGTTTCCTTCACCCTCTGTCCATATTATAAACAGATCATCAATGTATCTGTCATATTTGTAGGGTTTGTGGGGATATGTAGTTAGGAATCTTTGTTCCAGATTTGCCATGAAAAGATTGGCATATTGCGGTGCCATCTTGATACCCATTGCAGTCCCCATTAGTTGTAGGTACATTTCCTTGTTGAAGCTGAAGTAGTTGTGTGTGAGGATGTATTCTATCAGTTTAGTAATTACTTCAGCACTGTATTTCTGATCCAGGGGACATGTTGTAAGGCATTGCAAGCATGCCTCAATACCATCCTTGTGGGGGATGTTGCTGTAAAGGGATTCTACATCCATGGTGACTAGCAGTGTGTTGGATGATAGTTGGTTGATGTTGTTATTGAGAAAATCTGTGGTATCCTGTATGAAGCTGTTGGTGCTTGGCACTAAAGGTTAGGGGATATTCTCCACTAAGCCTGATATTTGTTCATTGAGTGTATCCATACCTGTTATAATTGGTCTGCTGGGGTTTGTGGATGTTGGGAAGCATGTAGAAGATCCCAACACCTGGTTTGTCAGGTATTAGTTGCTTCAATTGTGGTTGCAGGTGGTTAGGAACTGATTTGATGAGATTCATGAGTTGCTTTGTATATTCCTGGGTTGGATCATGCGTGAGTTTCTTGTAGTAGGTGTTGTCTGTGAGATGACTATTGCCTTCTTCTATGTATTTATTTGTGTTCATAAGCACCACTGCGCCTCCTTTATCTGCTGGTTTGATGGTGATATTGTGGTTGTTTTGCAGTTCCTTGATTGCAGATGTCTCCATGGGGGATAGGTTGTACATTGTTTTTTTGTGCTGATGCTAGTGAGGACACTCGTGATCTGAAGCTCACTATGTAGCCGTCTGGTTTGACGTTGCATCCTGTTGGTGGTGTGAAATAAGTGTTCTTCTTCTTGTTGTTGTTGTACTCCGTCATTATGGGGGTGCTCTCTTTTTGTGGAAATGTTCTTTCAGTCGTAGTCTCCTGAAGAATTCTTCAAGGTCTGAGTATAATTGGATTTGGTCCAATTTGGTGGTGGGACAGAATGTTAGTCCCTTGGAGAGAACTGAGATCTCAGGTTTTGAGAGTTTATAATCAGACAGGTTTATAACTCCCTGGCAGGCTGCATGTTCTTCTGGGTTTAGGGTGTATATCTGTCTTGAAAATGTTCTTATCCACACCTTCTCCCCCCCAACCCATCTCCCCCAAAGCATCCCCTTCACCCTCCATGCTGTTCCTTGTCACCATTTTATTACCCTTCCAATGTCTTCAGACATCTCCATATATATGTGTGTGTGACCCCCCCCCTCCTAAAGGGTTACTAGCAGTCTTAATTCAGATGTCATGCAGGGGTATTTAAGGAGGACAGATGGTCATGGAAAGGTAGGTTCCAGGAGGACATGAGGAGAGAAGCCTCGGGGAGAGTAGACATCCATGTAATAGAACAAAGAATCGATTTAGTTATTTTACTTTGTAAAGAAGGGGAAGGTGTTTATATATTTATTTATAGGCTACAGGTTACTGAAAATTACATAAAAATACATAATGTATGAAAGGACATGCCCCTTAGAAAGCTTTGCACTTTAAATATACCATTGGCCAAGGCTACGCTTATAGTGCCGGCGACGTCAAGATGCGGTCGCTGGAAAAATCAAGTTGAGATGACTTCCAGCGATTGCGACCCAGTCGTTGCGTCACGCTTACTATAAGCGCAAACGACGTCGGCAATGTATTTGTTTTGATGCGACGTCGCGTTGCTGTCGCCGGCACAATAGACTTAGTGGCATAGTGCCATATGCTATATTTGTTACAAACCCTTCCAACTACATTGGGGAAATAATTTACACCCCCAGAAATAGCATGTATATTTCCAGCTGAGCTCCTTATTATACAGACGTACTGTACAGCTTTTCCAAGCATGTGAGTTTACCATCATCTACCATCACAACAAGTTTCTTGTTACCATAGCATTCTTCTCAAGGCACCATGTACTTTTATATGCTTCTGAGAACTGCTGTAGGAAGTAGGGTTACCAGATGGCTTCTCCAAAATTGTGCTCAAGACACACACATACAAACACCTCTGACCGCTCCATGCTGTTTCTTCTTCTCCTTTGCCCCACCCCCTGACACCTCCTCCTGATTGGCTGCATTACCCAGCAGCAGCCAATCAGGATGGAGGAAGCTGCCCAGTCCCCCAGCTCTTTTCCTGCTCTGGGATATCACCCCAAGCCGGTCAGGTCACTATATCCAGAGAGGTAATGCCAGACACATACATGTCCAGTATTACCTCAAATATTTTACTGGACAGAGTGTCCAAATACGCGACAGCTCGGTTCAATACTGGACACCTGTCAACCCTAGTAGGTAGTGTGTTTAAAGGAGCAAACCACTCTAACTAACCTCCATAACATATGACTGGAACCCGGGAGGTTCTCCAGAGCTGAACCGCGATTTACAGCTCCAAGGACCCCCGCACTCCCCGAGATACTTACTGGTTTTTAAAGGTTATTTAAATGGTCATCCAATAGGAAGCCCCCACCGATAATATTGTACCATCCTATTGGTTCAAGATTTGGCAGCCATTTTGTTTCCCCTGAGGGAGATTCAAACCTTATAACTTGACCGCTAAGTAAGTCAGGTAACCAGGTGCTCCCTGAGCTCATAATAGTGGTATTTGGCCCCGGGAAACCTCCAATTCCCACATTATAAAAAAAATGTGTAGTTGGAATTGCTCCTAATAATCACCATGAAAGACTTCGCTGGGCCTTCTGGTAATATCGGGGTTAAAGTTTTACTCTCCTGTTATTATCCTCCATTATGAAATATTCCCTTTAGATCTATTTAGAGGAAAAATCATGCATAAAACAATGTTCTGAACTCAATAAAGTTGGGCGGTATAATAAATTTCCCTTCAAAGGGTTTATATTCCTAAAGTCAGTGCAACATCGTTACAATCCCTGCCGCAGTCAAACACTTTCCCGTTAGAACGCAGAATAGAATCCCTACCAGCTACTTTCTTTCATGACTTTTTATCTGAAATTATGAAAAATAAGACAACATTAACAATTTAGTGGCAGATTTATCAGACGCCGGTGTGAATCAGCATTGGGTTAAATGGCCGTTGCTTGATGAATCTGCCCCTTAATCTATAGCAATATAAATTCTTTTAAAATATTTATCTCGCTTTTTTTATGGTATAAAGACACTTGAAATATTGGGTACAAAAAAAGCCTCCCTCCTTGTTTGATTAGAGGTTTCTGGTCTTATGTTTCTCCAGGCATCTGAGGGAGCCCAGAATGAAGATCAGATGGTCGTCTGATTCCTTTTTATCTCCATGTTTGGCTTCTTCATGCCAGAAAAGACACGCCATTAATGAAGTAACCAATTTCTTTAGTCCCTGTTCTGCCTGCTGCTGGCAGCTGCTGTTCATAGCTCTTCCTTGCTCAATGTGAAGAGATATCTGCCAAAGCCATGTAACATCCTTGTCCCTCTGCCAGCACTGGCCAAGGACAGAATCTTAACGAGCAAGTAGGTGTTTAATTAAAAGCCTGTGACAGAAACACTCAGAGACGGTCAGCTAACATACTTAGAATAAATGGAGTTCATAAAATTCGAAGAGCTAAATGTCAAAGCGATGTTATTTATACCGAGCTCTGTCCCAAATTCCATGTATCAAGCGTCGATCATTCGCAGGCGTTCGGGTTTTGTAACTTGTAACATTTTGCTGCTCGGAACATTGATACTGGTAGTTTGTTTTTTTATTATTATAGAATGTACCTTACGTACAAAACAAGAAACAAAAGTGATGACAAGAGTACACATTCTGAAACTGCACAGGGATCCATTCTCAAGGGAGTTTAAAATGTTATTATTTCCAGTTTTCTCAATCAGAAAGTATATTAATTCTGCTGCTGAACGGTTTCAATATTAATCTACTTACTACCCGAATATTACGACTTTTTGACACTAAGGACGGTCCAGGGATGTAGGGGGAGTGCTGCAGGAATATGGAGGGATGTCCTTTCCAATGTCGTGGAAAACACATTTTGTTTTGAGTAAGGAAGCCTAATTTATGATTTTTTTTCAGCAAAGTCACAAAATTACAAGCAAAGCATGCATAAAATGAATATAATTTTTCCCTGGTGGTTTCTCAGGAAAAGTTCACTAAATTGCCTAGATGAAACCCTCTGCATGATCATACATGCATCCTTATTGGCTGATTGCAAAACGGCACCATTTGTCAAATTTGCATTCATCAATGAATGGTTCACACATGTCTAGTGAGAGACGGAAACTACAACACACGTACGCGTCATGCGCTACCTTCTGTAATAAATGGACGCAGTTATTTCCTAATGATTGTACACAGCGTCCCTGTAGGCACACTGGCAATTTAGACCTTGCAAGCTAGCACTGCTCCTTGCTATATTTCAAAGGCAATATATCCTATTGTAAAATCTGCAGCGGAAACAAACAATGATACTTTATTGCAAAGCGGTCTTACTGTAATGAGCATTGTGGGGAATATTGAAAAAGATCCTTCGTGGAGCCAAAAATGAATTTGTAAGTCATAAAGCGTCTTACAGGGAAATTTACATTGACCTCTCCAATGCTAGAGAGATCAGTAAAGTCCCCACTTTCCAGAATAAAAACAGGTCAATCTTTACGTATTATTTGTTTTAAAGAACACATTCTTTATTGTGAAATTAAAGGGGGTGAAGCATCCACCTGGCGATGAAGAGGCCAGTCTGTACATATGATCTGGGGCCTTGTCATTGAACGTTCTGTTTGTGAGAGGAAGGGGCATGACGAGTGTTTCAATCGGAAATAAAGTTAGGTGACAGAGCCCCCCCGCCATGCACAGGATAATGTTTTGTATCAGTTTCTGTCACCCATACAAATCTGACATGGGGCAAAACTTGCATCAAATGTATCACACTTCTAAAAACAAAGGTTTGTCGTGTATGGTGCAAACGGTAAGACTTATTGTACACTTAGATTGTAAGCTCTTCGGGGCAGGGACTCCTTTTCCTATTGTTACTTTTATGTCTGAAGCGCTTATTCCCATTATGTGTGTTACTGCTGTGACGCGCTGTGTACATAAATGGCGCTACATAAAGAAAGGTATATGGGAGCCCTCGCTTATCCGACGGAATGCGTCTCGCAAACCGCCCGACGGTTAACGGACAGTCGGATTGCGGGTCAATGTTAATCGACGACGGTGACTTTCGGATAAGCGGGTCTGGCGTCGGTTAATGCGGACGGCATTATGCAGCGTCAGATACCGCATCCAATGGGTAGCGGGACGTCAGATACCGACGACTGTACATACATAGACTGTTTCACATCACTGCTGGACTTTGCGTGCATTGTGCATTTCTGTCCTCAGCTGCTTCTGAAAATGACAGCAACGCAACTGCCGTAATTCAGAGGTAATAAATAAACAAGCTGTTCCTGGATTTTGAAATACTGTACATCATTTCTAACTATGTCGCTCCCACGCTCCAGAAAAATCTACATGCCCAGCTCTTGTCCAGGTTCTACATTGCGGTGCTGTCCATTAATAGAAATAAGAGCATTTATTTAGGACTGCGTCAAATGATTGTTTAAAGATGTATCATGAGAATTGGAAAGAAGTACAAAGAAGAATTCAGCACATTTCTTCAGAACAATTTGATTTCCTTTGCTCTGCAGATATTTATCTCGTGTACGGTTGGATTGCAGTCTGCTTGTCTGAAAACGTATTTGCGAATGCACCATTTGAGACAAACACGTGGAATGACTACGTGGTGGAGAATGGACAATTTTAACTCATCTACAGTTTACTCAAAAGTTATTTTGCTGTGCAAGAGCGCATCAAGACCACCTATGGATACTGTTTCCTAACAGAGGATGCTCAGGATCCTTCAAGCAGAGACGGAGTGGCCGGTGACACAGCGGGGGCCATTTCATTGCCTGTGAATGAAGTCATATTCGTTGCCGGGATGCTATTATTGGTAGCGAAGTGATGCTTCTTTAACCCTGAACCTTGGAGTGAGGATGCTGCTAGGTATTGCTGCCGTTCTACTGAGCAAGGAGCATCAGAAACACGGCAAAGAACCATCACTAACCCAACACGGCAAAGAACCATCACTAACCCAACACGGCAAAGAACCATCACTAACCCAACACGGCAAAGAACCATCACTAACCCAACACGGCAAAGAACCATCACTAACCCAACACGGCAAAGAACCATCACTAACCCAACACGGCAAAGAACCATCACTAACCCAACACGGCAAAGAACCATCACTAACCCAACACGGCAAAGAACCATCACTAACCCAACACGGCAAAGAACCATCACTAACCCAACACGGCAAAGAACCATCACTAACCCAACACGGCAAAGAACCATCACTAACCCAACACGGCAAAGAACCATCACTAACCCAACACGGCAAAGAACCATCACTAACCCAACACGGCAAAGAACCATCACTAACCCAACACGGCAAAGAACCATCACTAACCCAACACGGCAAAGAACCATCACTAACCCAACACGGCAAAGAACCATCACTAACCCAACACGGCAAAGAACCATCACTAACCCAACACGGCAAAGAACCATCACTAACCCAACACGGCAAAGAACCATCACTAACCCAACACGGCAAAGAACCATCACTAACCCAACACGGCAAAGAACCATCACTAACCCAACACGGCAAAGAACCATCACTAACCCAACACGGCAAAGAACCATCACTAACCCAACACGGCAAAGAACCATCACTAACCCAACACGGCAAAGAACCATCACTAACCCAACACGGCAAAGAACCATCACTAACCCAACACGGCAAAGAACCATCACAAACCCAACACGGCAAAGAACCATCACTGACCCAACACGGCAAAGAACCATCACTGACCCAACACGGCAAAGAACCATCACTAACCCAACACGGCAAAGAACCATCACTAACCCAACACGGCAAAGAACCATCACTAACCCAACACGGCAAAGAACCATCACTAACCCAACACGGCAAAGAACCATCACTAACCCAACACGGCAAAGAACCATCACTAACCCAACACGGCAAAGAACCATCACTAACCCAACACGGCAAAGAACCATCACTAACCCAACACGGCAAAGAACCATCACTAACCCAACACGGCAAAGAACCATCACTAACCCAACACGGCAAAGAACCATCACTAACCCAACACGGCAAAGAACCATCACTAACCCAACACGGCAAAGAACCATCACTAACCCAACACGGCAAAGAACCATCACTAACCCAACACGGCAAAGAACCATCACTAACCCAACACGGCAAAGAACCATCACTAACCCAACACGGCAAAGAACCATCACTAACCCAACACGGCAAAGAACCATCACTAACCCAACACGGCAAAGAACCATCACTAACCCAACACGGCAAAGAACCATCACTAACCCAACACGGCAAAGAACCATCACTAACCCAACACGGCAAAGAACCATCACTAACCCAACACGGCAAAGAACCATCACTAACCCAACACGGCAAAGAACCATCACTAACCCAACACGGCAAAGAACCATCACTAACCCAACACGGCAAAGAACCATCACTAACCCAACACGGCAAAGAACCATCACTAACCCAACACGGCAAAGAACCATCACTAACCCAACACGGCAAAGAACCATCACTAACCCAACACGGCAAAGAACCATCACTAACCCAACACGGCAAAGAACCATCACTAACCCAACACGGCAAAGAACCATCACTAACCCAACACGGCAAAGAACCATCACTAACCCAACACGGCAAAGAACCATCACTAACCCAACACGGCAAAGAACCATCACTAACCCAACACGGCAAAGAACCATCACTAACCCAACACGGCAAAGAACCATCACTAACCCAACACGGCAAAGAACCATCACTAACCCAACACGGCAAAGAACCATCACTAACCCAACACGGCAAAGAACCATCACTAACCCAACACGGCAAAGAACCATCACTAACCCAACACGGCAAAGAACCATCACTAACCCAACACGGCAAAGAACCATCACTAACCCAACACGGCAAAGAACCATCACTAACCCAACACGGCAAAGAACCATCACTAACCCAACACGGCAAAGAACCATCACTAACCCAACACGGCAAAGAACCATCACTAACCCAACACGGCAAAGAACCATCACTAACCCAACACGGCAAAGAACCATCACTAACCCAACACGGCAAAGAACCATCACTAACCCAACACGGCAAAGAACCATCACTAACCCAACACGGCAAAGAACCATCACTAACCCAACACGGCAAAGAACCATCACTAACCCAACACGGCAAAGAACCATCACTAACCCAACACGGCAAAGAACCATCACTAACCCAACACGGCAAAGAACCATCACTGACCCAACACGGCAAAGAACCATCACTGACCCAACACGGCAAAGAACCATCACTAACCCAACACGGCAAAGAACCATCACTAACCCAACACGGCAAAGAACCATCACTAACCCAACACGGCAAAGAACCATCACTAACCCAACACGGCAAAGAACCATCACTAACCCAACACGGCAAAGAACCATCACTAACCCAACACGGCAAAGAACCATCACTAACCCAACACGGCAAAGAACCATCACTAACCCAACACGGCAAAGAACCATCACTAACCCAACACGGCAAAGAACCATCACTAACCCAACACGGCAAAGAACCATCACTAACCCAACACGGCAAAGAACCATCACTAACCCAACACGGCAAAGAACCATCACTAACCCAACACGGCAAAGAACCATCACTAACCCAACACGGCAAAGAACCATCACTAACCCAACACGGCAAAGAACCATCACTAACCCAACACGGCAAAGAACCATCACTAACCCAACACGGCAAAGAACCATCACTAACCCAACACGGCAAAGAACCATCACTGACCCAACACGGCAAAGAACCATCACTGACCCAACACGGCAAAGAACCATCACTAACCCAACACGGCAAAGAACCATCACTAACCCAACACGGCAAAGAACCATCACTAACCCAACACGGCAAAGAACCATCACTAACCCAACACGGCAAAGAACCATCACTAACCCAACACGGCAAAGAACCATCACTAACCCAACACGGCAAAGAACCATCACTAACCCAACACGGCAAAGAACCATCACTAACCCAACACGGCAAAGAACCATCACTAACCCAACACGGCAAAGAACCATCACTAACCCAACACGGCAAAGAACCATCACTAACCCAACACGGCAAAGAACCATCACTGACCCAACACGGCAAAGAACCATCACTGACCCAACACGGCAAAGAACCATCACTAACCCAACACGGCAAAGAACCATCACTAACCCAACACGGCAAAGAACCATCACTAACCCAACACGGCAAAGAACCATCACTAACCCAACACGGCAAAGAACCATCACTAACCCAACACGGCAAAGAACCATCACTAACCCAACACGGCAAAGAACCATCACTAACCCAACACGGCAAAGAACCATCACTAACCCAACACGGCAAAGAACCATCACTAACCCAACACGGCAAAGAACCATCACTAACCCAACACGGCAAAGAACCATCACTAACCCAACACGGCAAAGAACCATCACTAACCCAACACGGCAAAGAACCATCACTAACCCAACACGGCAAAGAACCATCACTAACCCAACACGGCAAAGAACCATCACTAACCCAACACGGCAAAGAACCATCACTAACCCAACACGGCAAAGAACCATCACTAACCCAACACGGCAAAGAACCATCACTAACCCAACACGGCAAAGAACCATCACTAACCCAACACGGCAAAGAACCATCACTAACCCAACACGGCAAAGAACCATCACTAACCCAACACGGCAAAGAACCATCACTAACCCAACACGGCAAAGAACCATCACTAACCCAACACGGCAAAGAACCATCACTAACCCAACACGGCAAAGAACCATCACTAACCCAACACGGCAAAGAACCATCACTAACCCAACACGGCAAAGAACCATCACTAACCCAACACGGCAAAGAACCATCACTAACCCAACACGGCAAAGAACCATCACTAACCCAACACGGCAAAGAACCATCACTAACCCAACACGGCAAAGAACCATCACTAACCCAACACGGCAAAGAACCATCACTAACCCAACACGGCAAAGAACCATCACTAACCCAACACGGCAAAGAACCATCACTAACCCAACACGGCAAAGAACCATCACTAACCCAACACGGCAAAGAACCATCACTAACCCAACACGGCAAAGAACCATCACTAACCCAACACGGCAAAGAACCATCACTAACCCAACACGGCAAAGAACCATCACTAACCCAACACGGCAAAGAACCATCACTAACCCAACACGGCAAAGAACCATCACTAACCCAACACGGCAAAGAACCATCACTAACCCAACACGGCAAAGAACCATCACTGACCCAACACGGCAAAGAACCATCACTGACCCAACACGGCAAAGAACCATCACTGACCCAACACGGCAAAGAACCATCACTAACCCAACACGGCAAAGAACCATCACTAACCCAACACGGCAAAGAACCATCACTAACCCAACACGGCAAAGAACCATCACTAACCCAACACGGCAAAGAACCATCACTAACCCAACACGGCAAAGAACCATCACTAACCCAACACGGCAAAGAACCATCACTAACCCAACACGGCAAAGAACCATCACTAACCCAACACGGCAAAGAACCATCACTAACCCAACACGGCAAAGAACCATCACTAACCCAACACGGCAAAGAACCATCACTAACCCAACACGGCAAAGAACCATCACTAACCCAACACGGCAAAGAACCATCACTAACCCAACACGGCAAAGAACCATCACTAACCCAACACGGCAAAGAACCATCACTAACCCAACACGGCAAAGAACCATCACTAACCCAACACGGCAAAGAACCATCACTAACCCAACACGGCAAAGAACCATCACTAACCCAACACGGCAAAGAACCATCACTAACCCAACACGGCAAAGAACCATCACTAACCCAACACGGCAAAGAACCATCACTAACCCAACACGGCAAAGAACCATCACTAACCCAACACGGCAAAGAACCATCACTAACCCAACACGGCAAAGAACCATCACTAACCCAACACGGCAAAGAACCATCACTAACCCAACACGGCAAAGAACCATCACTAACCCAACACGGCAAAGAACCATCACTAACCCAACACGGCAAAGAACCATCACTAACCCAACACGGCAAAGAACCATCACTAACCCAACACGGCAAAGAACCATCACTAACCCAACACGGCAAAGAACCATCACTAACCCAACACGGCAAAGAACCATCACTAACCCAACACGGCAAAGAACCATCACTAACCCAACACGGCAAAGAACCATCACTAACCCAACACGGCAAAGAACCATCACTAACCCAACACGGCAAAGAACCATCACTAACCCAACACGGCAAAGAACCATCACTAACCCAACACGGCAAAGAACCATCACTAACCCAACACGGCAAAGAACCATCACTAACCCAACACGGCAAAGAACCATCACTAACCCAACACGGCAAAGAACCATCACTAACCCAACACGGCAAAGAACCATCACTAACCCAACACGGCAAAGAACCATCACTAACCCAACACGGCAAAGAACCATCACTAACCCAACACGGCAAAGAACCATCACTAACCCAACACGGCAAAGAACCATCACTAACCCAACACGGCAAAGAACCATCACTAACCCAACACGGCAAAGAACCATCACTAACCCAACACGGCAAAGAACCATCACTAACCCAACACGGCAAAGAACCATCACTAACCCAACACGGCAAAGAACCATCACTAACCCAACACGGCAAAGAACCATCACTAACCCAACACGGCAAAGAACCATCACTAACCCAACACGGCAAAGAACCATCACTAACCCAACACGGCAAAGAACCATCACTAACCCAACACGGCAAAGAACCATCACTAACCCAACACGGCAAAGAACCATCACTAACCCAACACGGCAAAGAACCATCACTAACCCAACACGGCAAAGAACCATCACTAACCCAACACGGCAAAGAACCATCACTAACCCAACACGGCAAAGAACCATCACTAACCCAACACGGCAAAGAACCATCACTAACCCAACACGGCAAAGAACCATCACTAACCCAACACGGCAAAGAACCATCACTAACCCAACACGGCAAAGAACCATCACTGACCCAACACGGCAAAGAACCATCACTGACCCAACACGGCAAAGAACCATCACTGACCCAACACGGCAAAGAACCATCACTGACCCAACACGGCAAAGAACCATCACTGACCCAACACGGCAAAGAACCATCACTGACCCAACACGGCAAAGAACCATCACTGACCCAACACGGCAA